>NW_011889371.1:264233-308551 GCF_000151845.1 Pteropus vampyrus | reverse complement strand
CTTCAAGGAAATAATTTATTATTTTAACTGTTTCAGATCATAAGTATAAGCTTAAAGCCAGATGGACCTTCATCCCCAAATCTGATAAGAACATCACAAAAACAGGGAAAGAGAGACAGCCTGGTTCCCAAGCCTACGTTCAACAGAGCAATATTCTGTAAGCTCTTAATAGCAATGTCTTAGGAAAAATTTTATCATGCTCAAATGATTATGTGAAACATGAAGGCCTTATACAAGGTTAAACAGAATTGCCAGACTTCTCAGCGTCTTTAAAATGTCAGTGTAAGTGTGACTTTCCAGGAGGGGCATTGGGCTACTATTAAAGCCATTAATTCATTCGTTCTAAAAATAGTATATATTGAGTATCTGCTATATCCTAAGCACTGTCATAATCATTGAGGATAAAGCAACAAGCAAAATAAAGACAGACTCTCAAAGAGCTTTTATCCTTATGGTAGAAACAATAAACAAACAAATTATTATATAACATGATGTCAACAATTTTTAATCTTTAGGAAGACAAAATGTGAGTAAAAAGACAAAGAATAATGAATGAGTTGCTACTGTAGATAAGGTGATCAGAAAACACTTCTCTAAGGAGGCATTTGAGCACAAATCTAAAGTAAGGAAGGCAGCATAGGAATATCTGGGTGTAGAATATTCCATGAAGAGGAAAAATAACAAGTATAGGGATTGGAGATAGAAGGATGTTTTTTGCATTTTTGGAGCAACAAAAAGATCAGCTTGGAAGGCTGAGAACAGAATTAGGGCAGATAAAAGTTTTAGGAAATGAGGCCAGAGAGGTTGTTGGGTCAGATAGCATAGAACCCTGTGGAATCTGGATTCTTTTCCTAAAGTTGACTACAATCCCCTAGAAAGTCTGAACCACAGTAGTGACAAGATCTGCTTTCCATTTTAAAATGATCACTTTGGCTGTTTAGGGGTAATAGACTGTAAGGATGAAAAGGGTATATACAGACAGAACCCTTACTAGGCTACTGAAGTGCTAGGCAAGAAATTATGGTGGCCTGATCTAGGGAGTAGTAGTAGAGATATTCCAAATAACTGGAGTCAGGATACATTTTAATGGTCCTTTCCGATTGAATTTGCTAACAGATTGAATGTGAATTATGAAAAAAAAAAAGGAACCAAGGATGGTTCTAAGATTTTAGCAAACAAACAGCATTTAAATGAATAGGACAATCCTATTAAAATCAAGAATGTAATAAGGAAGCAAGCATTTATAATTATTCACCATTATAGTGAGAATTTTGGCCAATGCAATGAGAAAAGGAAAAAAAATAAAAACTATAAATGTTGTATAGGATGAGACATAATTATATTTTTTGCACTTGATATGATATCGATCTAGAAAACCCAAGAAATGAATTGAATAAAACTAAGAAAACTAATAGGAAAATCCAATAAGGTAACTGAATATAAGACAAAACTACCAATATTAATAGCTTTCCTTTATAGCAGCAACAGAATTTAAAAATATACATGAATACACTATAGAAAAAAAAATGTACAAACCCTTACAAAGAGAATATTTATTCATTGACATTGAAAGCTTTCTAGCATTTTTCAAGTAAAAAAATCAAGAATTTATAGAACAGGACATTTAGTATGATCGCTTTAAAAATTACCTATATAAATTATATGGATTTGTATGTATACATGTATACATATGCTTGTGTATATATAGTTAGAGCTACAACAAAAACTTAACATCATAAACTCTTGGTAGTAGATAAAGGATGGGAGAAAAATACTACTTAGGGGAAGGTATTTCTTTTCCTAATTTGCACATGTAAGTATTATTTATAATAAGCATTATAAAACTTACCATCAGAAAAAAGATAAAAATTATTTTTACTCAAAAGCACATCCAGAATTCCTAGTAATGGCTCGCATAATAGCTAAACTTTATTAAATATCAGACACTGTGCTGAGATCTTTACATGTATTAATTCACTCATTCTCCTTGAGGACAACTATTCCTCCTTATCACACTGGTATGACTGTCATCTCCATTTTACAGCTGATAAAGTTGAGATACAGGGATAATGCAACTTACTCAAGTTCACGCTGCATGAAAATGGCAGGGCGAAGCTTGGAATGGAAACTGCTAAACTCAGAAGCCTAAGCACCTATCCACTGAGCTATACTAACTTTCAAAGAAAAACAAGTCTTACACATCATATATACACTACAAAAAGTAGATCATATTTTTTTTAAAAAAACAGGGATTAATAAGGAAGAGCTGTTGAAATAAAAAGAAGAAATCATAAGCAAATATGACAGATGACTGAGAATTAAAGTTTTCTGCTATCTTGACAGAGGTTAAACTTCCCTATGGAGAGAAATCCCTCTCATTATATGGTCACTCTGGGAATAGCATTACTGATATTTTTAATTTTCTACTTTGATTTTTTTTTTGCTTTTTTTTTTTTTTTTTTCACTGTCTAAGCAATGCATTTAATACTAAAACTGTTACAAAGCGTTCTGTGTACATTTAGATCTATAAAACATAAAATTACTAACCTTCAAATACTGGGATTAAAAGATGACACATTATAATAAAACATTGGTGAATATAATTTAACCCTTAACATGTCCCATTGTGCTTCAGCTTCATATACATCAATTGTTTTTATATTAATGGTTTCAAATGTATTAATAAGTAGAGAAAATCTTGATAAGATGTAGATAAATCAGCATTTATAATAGTTATCACAGCCTTGAACACTAAAATTTTATGTAAATGTCAGAGTTATTATCCATATTTTCAACATGTTATATTGCTAAAGCAAATGGCTCTGTACAGGCTGATTAAAGTTATTAGATAATAAAAACACCTGACGATTTGAAAAATAGCTCACATAATTGTTTATAATGATCCTTCACATAACCAACAATTACTATGAAATTCTTTGTCTCAATAGAAATAAAAAGTAGATTGCAGAATCAAACTGTCTGGATCGGATACTTTAAAAAAAAAAAGAAACTCTCAAAAAATTAAGACCAAGGAAGCACCATTTAATTTCTGGCAGATTATCATGCTCTTATAAACAGCCTATAGTTACCCAGGGGAAAAGTGAAACAAAATTAACCAGAAAAATAACTTTTACATACGTTATTCTGGAAAAGTCTAAAAGTGACCCTTAGTTTTATTTTTTTATTTCTTTGATTAAATTAATATGTGGGTATTCCTTTGAATTCTGAATCCAAACTGATTAAATAGTAAGAATTATTACTTTCACTATTACTAAAACAAAACCTGAAGCAATCAAATTGTTTTTCATTATGAACTTTTGTCTCTTTATATTTTAGAATCTGATGGGCAGGTTTTTTATTTTCATTGAGAAGTAACACTTTCTTACAGTCAGAATATCCTAGCTCTGGGGTTTATAGACGGATCTGGAGTCCATGGATAGACTTTGTGGAGCTGTAAAATAACCTGCAACTATGAATTTATTTGCATGTAAAATTTTTCTATGTGAGAACTTATAGCATTCAGTGGATCTACAGTGGGTCTGTGATTCCCGTCCCCTACTCCAGAAAAGAGTTAAGAGCCACTCAGGAAACAAATAAACAAACAAACTAACTAACTAACTAACTTTATCAATCAGCTGGAAAGTGAAGAATCCTGAGCTAAATACTATAGAGAAACTTCTTTAGCTGTGATAGACCAATATAAAGAGTTTGTTTGGAGGTTGGGAAAGAAGACTAGAAAAATTAATTAAAACTTATATCATGCCAAGTACCTTTAGAGAAGCTTATGTGGTTAAGTGTAGGCCATCGTTTTAGGTCATATAGTCATAGATAATTCAAGATAATTGGAATAAATGAGTAGAAAACTGAGCATTTGCGATCCATTTTGTGTACTTATAGAGGATGGCTTCTAATTGCTTGGAGATACTTGGATGACGAGAAGAGACATATTAAGGAGGAGAGGATAATCTGCATGTGCAGTTATGTCATATAAAAATAGCTTCTAGGAGGAACCTTTATGTTTCTCAAGGCTTTATGGATGAATTTATGATGGAAGGACAAACCTTGTTAATTGGAACTTCTCATGTGCCTCTAGCCTCTGGGGATCTTCAGTGAATCCTCACAGATGGCTTAGAAGACCTGAGAGAGAATGACTTGCTTCTCTTTCCTATTCTGCATCTGCTTCCCTGGCAATAGGAACAGTCCTCTGTGCCGCACTCATACTCTTGAGTTGAATTTGTCACCTTGAGCTCTAATACAGTAAAAATAAAATAAACCATTGTTGTCTAGCTTGGCAGCACCACCATCAGGAGCTGTTTTACAGGGACTAGATCAAATAAAAGCTAGTGAGGCAGAAGGTAAGAGATGTTACCACAATTAGCTCTGCAGCTCTGTAGGCAGTTTTCCTTGCTTTTTAAAATAAAATATTGGATATTCTTGGGAATGGAGAACTGGAATCCAATTCTAGAAATTCTATGTAGAAAGAATAATGACCATGAAGATGCAAATTTCTAATAAAAGCTGGTGACAGAAATCAGGAAAATGAAGGTAGAAGGGTAAGTGGATGCATGATAAATGAGCTGGTACATTGGACTGGACATTTTTATCTATTCATTATCTCTAATCCAGCTTAGATGGTTTGCCAAGAAATGTGAGCTTTGGTGAGCGTCAGTGCACACTGCGAGCAATTTAGGGAGGGAACAAGACAATTTGGGAAGCACGAAGGAAGAAGTACTGAGGTTGGGATTAGAAGGAACTGGCATTGCAGGTGTTTTGGCACAGCTGGAAAGGGAGCTCCTTGCAAAGGACATAACATCCTCCCAGAAAGAAACAATGGTCATAAAAGCTTCTGAAAAGAAAGAAAAAAAAGAAAATGGTTTTCCACATCAACTAAAAATAATTGAACTATAAATTTACTCAAAACTTCATTTATACTCAAGTGCCTGAATTAGCTACAGTTTATATACTGACTTTAATGTTAATATTAACAGGATATGAGATTCTTTTCTTCCTCTAGAGAAAAACTCTTTAATCACTATTAGGGAATATTGTTTCCTCAGGATAAATAATTTTTACCTAAGAGGACAAAATAGATTTTAAAAACACTTTTTCTGCTTTATTAAGCAAATTTATGTTTTAAGAAAAATACCACTATAGAATAAGCACTGGGTTCTAAATCTATTTACCTCAAAATTCAGGGTTAGCTACTACTTTTTTGTGACCCTGGTTCCTTAAGAGTTGAAATGATTTTTCCCTTGATATATAATATCAGTGACATTGTCCACCCTCAAACTGATACTCAGAAAAATGTTGACATGGGCAATTCTATGAGCTGGAGGACACTTTGAAGAATGGGGCTGGGCAGCAAATAGACCTACGGATGCCTGCATGGAAAAGTATGCCTAGGAATGCCTCATTAAAAAAGAAAGAGGAGGAAAGTACTTATGTACCATCTTACTACCAGTAACCCAAGTAGGACAGGGAGAAAAGTTGATTGGAAATGGAATTCTCCCATTATCTTAAAAATACGATGTGTAATGCACAAGAAATCCTGAGGAAACTATAGAACTTTATATAAAAGAGGGCTGCTGGTGGGGGCTGAAAAATGAGAGGAATGCAAAATGATATGTACATTTCATGGGAATCAGCAAAATCTTGAGATACTAGAGTATTTTCACCCTGGATTGTTTTTCAATATAAGAAACTTGCGTAAAGTGTGATTTGGCTCATTCTTTTGTACACCAGTCTACACTCTCCCTGGCCCAGGATTTCTTCATGTGGCATGTGTCTGGAGTGGAAAGTGACATGAGTAATGCAGAGTAAGAAGTAATAGCTAGAAGCAGGGGTGCCCAAGAACAAGCCTATTTTGGTCCAGAAAAAAAACTGATAACCTTGTAACAATGCAGTCCTGCCAGTGTGTAGATTCACAAAACTTCATTTATACTTCAATTAAAGAGTAATTGTCAATGATCCAGCTCTGATTTTCCCAGATAACTCATCCTGAGAAATGTCACTTAGACCTCTCTTGTGATGTATCAAGTCCTCCAAACAGGTGCTCTTTGCCCCAAACCCTCAGTATCTTGGTTCTAAGACCCACAACACAATGAGACGAGATATATGAGACAGAGCACTGACAGTAGGCACTGCAGCTGCCCTGTCAATTCGGTAGTTACCAGTCATGTATGGCCATGGAGCACTCCAGTGGTGGCTGGTCTGAACTGAGGTGTGCTGTAGCTGCAAAACACACACTGTTCAAAGACTTAGAACAAAATAGTAGAGTTTAAACTGCCTCATTAAAAACTTTTATCTCAATTATATACTAGAATGATATTTTTGGAATACTGGGTAAAATGAGTTATTAAAATTTGCTTTTTTAAATGGGGCTATTAGAAAATCTAAAATTACACATTTGGTTTGTGTTTATGGCTCGCCTTCTATTTCTAATGGACAGCATGGCTATAGAGGCCCAAAGAACATTTCTTTTTGATGGTGAAATTATCTTCTTCAATTGTTCCAGGTCAGATTTTTCTGTTAAAATCTTTTCCATTGCCTGGCAGGGAGCTAACCACAGGGTAGACAGTCAACAAATACCCGTGCTAACTGCCTAGGAACCATGTATCATATGTATGATGGTTAATGCTTTGTGTCAACTTGACTGGGCTATTAAGTGCCCAAACATTTGGTCAAACATTATTCTGAATGTGTTTGTTAGGGTGATTTTGGATGAGATTAACATTTGAATTGATAGACGGAGTAAAACAGATTGCTCTCCCCAATGTGAGTGGGTCTTGTCCAATCAGTTGAAGTAAAACAAAAGTGCTGAGTAACAGGAGACTCCTCCTGCTTGGTTTTTCTGGTTTTCAGATTTGGACTAAAAAATTTGCTCTTCTTGGGTCTTGAGCCTGCCGGCTTTTGGACTAGAATTTATACCATTGGCTCTCATAGTTCTCAGGCCTCCAGACTCAGATTGGAGTCACATAATCAGTTCTCCTGGGTCTCCAGCCTGCCAACTATCGATCTGAAGACTTCTTAGCCTCCATATTCATATAAGCCAATTCCTTATAATCAGTCAGTCTCTTTCTCTCTCTCTCTTCTTCTCCCCACCCCCTTTGCGTGTATACATGTATATGTATATGCATAAACATACACAGAGACACACACACACACACGCATCTTATTGGTTCTGTTTTTCTGGAGAACCCTAACACAGCATGTATAACATTGCTTAATTTTATAATAGAATCTTCCATAATATCATGCTTTTAAAAGTTAATGAATTAGAGGTTAGTTTTCTGAATATATTTTATAAATGGCTCTATGACTGACTAATTTCGGAACACAGAAAAGTTACTTACTCAGAATCTTATTTTCTCACTGTAAACATAGTACCTTTCTTGAGGGGACAGTGTGAGAGTTAAAGGAGATGATGCCAAAGAAAGTGCTTCATCCTTCAAAAACTGTCTATGATCTCTGGTTAAAATTATTTAGTCCTATCTCCTTTCTGTATAACAAAACAAAAAAAAATCAAATGATTGATGTAATGAAAAGATATATTCTCATAAAATAACTCATATGTTGAATTGGGTTTTTAAGCAATAGGTGGAATCCATCTCACCTGTTTATGACCCTGAGGGCACTTGCACCTCTCATCATCAGCAAGGTAGTACACTTCCTGGAACTAGAAGTCGAAATCATATGACTGACAGAGCAAAGAGGCAGATGGGGGCCTCTGGATGGAGTGCTTTCATTTATGGATGCCATTTGTGTGGGAGGATTGATCCAGTAAGGCTACTAGCAATGTTAGGTCGGCTCCCAGTTCCGGGCCTACAGGTAGCACTCTACATTTCACTGATGAGGCCAACTCTTTGCAGCCTGTTTTGCTTAGAAATAGTTTTAAGTTTCTCTTAAAATCTTTAACCAAAATAATCTCCTAGAGCAGAGGTCCCCAACCCCTCGGCCACAGACCAGTACCTGTCTGTGGCCTGTCGGGAACCAGATCGCACAGCAGGAGGTAAATGGCAGGTAAGGGAGCAAAGTTTCATCTGTGTCTGCAGCCACTCCCCAGCGCTAGCATCACCGCCTCAGCTCCACCTCAGATCACCAAGCATTAGATTCTCATAGGAACACGAGCCCCTGGTACCAAAAAGGTTGGGGACCACTGGCCTAGAGTATTTTTTTCTAGGTTTGGCGGGAGGACTGCAACCATGATGAACACAGTCATTCTGACACCAGGAGAGGGCTTCCTCTGTGCTGTCACTACTAAAGAAGTTACTCTACTATTTTCTTTCTCGTTGTTGTTACTCAATAGTTCATAGTTTTCTGACAAAAGTACCATGACTTTTAAATTTACATTTCATAAAATTCTGCCATATATAAAGAGGTCAGCTTACTTCTACAATTTACCTCATGTCTTATACTCGTACAAACTAAGTGCTATGAAAAGAAAAGCTCAAAAGTATTGGGATTATGGCTTAAAAAAGGCTGTTAATAAAAAGCACATTATAATTTATACATAGAAAAAGTCACAGAGTATTATAATTTATACATTATAATTTATACATAGAAAAAGTCACAGAGTATTGTTAATGATCATGTCTCAAGCATGAAGAAAGTACATAAAGTTATAGAAATAATTAAAAGGATAGAAAACTTCAGGCTCTTGGGAAAAAGATGAACTGTTTCCAACTCTAAAGGTAGGGTCGATCATTAAGGCATATTTAGCAGGGAGCTTAAAATCATCACCTAATTGGAAGAATATTTTCCAGTCCATAAATCAGGATCACATACACTTCCTCATTAAACTACACTACATAGTTGTGGGGTAGAGAATGTTCTCGCCATGCCCTCAAGAGAGTAGCAGCTCAGGTAGCCTTGCTTGCCTGTGGGTCAGGCTCAGGATAAGTGAGGAGATCCGGCTGAGCATCCTACCCTAGGTCACACCCCTCATGTGCTATTTGGATAACAGCCCCTGGCCAAGGAGGACCTCCATGAAATTTCCAGCTCCTCTGTGAGGGGAAAGGGTAAATGCACAGTCTGTAAGGTGCTGGTCAAGTTGGTCATTTTATCATTTGATCACATAGTATTTTAACAAATAGAATCACTTTTAGAAAACACAAGATTTCACATATGAGATAAAGCTTGAAGACTGAAATTTCTGTATTTGATAAACAAAAATTTTTAAGAACCAGAAACAGAGTTGTCTTGGGATAGGGAGAGGCCTGGTTGTAGACTGTACTGGCCACTGAGAAGAGCTGGTTTGGAACAGCGTCAACACGAAAACACAATCTACAGTGTGGGAAGGAGACAGAGCACTTTGTCATACAGGAGGAAGTCTGTCTAATTATCTATCAAGGGTTATATATTTTTAAATTAAAAAGTAAATAACAGTTTCTCAGTCTCAATCCCCATGAGGTACAGGAGTTGATCTCTTTTTAGATAAGGCCTTTGGCCTGACTTTTGTACTTTCTGTGGACATTGAATTTCTCTCAGGCTTCTTGAGACAAGATGTGTGCCTACAAAGACCCCCAAACCCATCTGTAAACCACTTATCCTCAATCAGAGCTTTTCCTTTTTCATCTTCCTATCAATGGGCTTGCCAAGATCAGACCAGACCAAAAGAAAAAAAGAAAAACATTGAGAGAGAGAGAGAAAGAGAGAGAGAGAGAGAGAGAGAGAGAGAATGGAGTGATTGTTTAGGAAAGACAAGTAAGTGGCCAGGCCTGGACTCAGTTGTTCTGCCTTCAAGCCAAAAGAAATTTAAACACACTCTCTCCTTTCCATTTACCTTTATAATTCTTATTATACCTTTTTGAGACTTTCTTTTACATTTCTTTAAATTCTAGAGAAGGGAATGATATCATAGAATCATAACATTTTAGTATTATAGAGAAACCTGGAAATGATCTATGCCAATTCCTCTCTTTATAAATAAGAGGACTGAAGCCTAGAAAGGTCAAATCATTTTTTCAAGATCAGAAAGCTCGTTGGTGGCTATGCTACAAATAAGACCCAGTCTTTCTTGCCAATACAACAAGCTTCCTGTCTATCAAAGTTTTGATAGGATGACTTTGAAAAATATTGATAATAGTTAATTTTCTGAACCACAAGTTTCAGCCAGTATTTTAAGCACTTCTCAGGCCTTACAGAGTTAAAATTCAAATCACCTCCATGCAACAGTTGCTACTCTTTTTGCAGTTTTACAGAAAGACCAGTCCACTAGCCAGTATCAGAGCCGGGATTCAACCCCAGTCATTCTGGCTCACAATGCCATGCTCTTATCCATCCTGCTAAACTGTCTTGAATGTTGCTAAGGCTAATATAAACTTTGGAAGTCATATAACGTTTTTATATTTTAACTGCAATTTGCTTTAAGGAATCCAAACATTTATTTGTTAAGTGGCTGGCCTTTAGATATCATTCTCTCCTTTCGGAGTCAGGGGCTATTAAATTTGTACTTTTTTAAGATCAACTATGAAGGAGACTACTTCAGCCAGTAATAGCAGGAGGCTGCTTTCTTGCACAGAATAGTTTTTAAAATGCCATAACAAGAAAAGTCTGGTTCAAGAAAACAGGAGGACCATGAGAATGAAGTCAAATAAGGAAATATAGATCGGCATTAGCAAGTTGCTGATGCTAGAATATTATAAATTGAGACACAAATCTCTTTAGGTTTGGGGTATATATTACCAAGCCCTATACTAAGATGTGTTTCTTTTAGTAAAACCCATGTCTCCATAAGGATTTAAATGTATAATGAAGTCACAGCACTCTGTGCTTGTTTTGAAATGAGACTCCCGAGTTTTCCCAGTCAAGGTTCCCAGATGTGCAGTTTCCTAGTGAGCAGCCAAGGCAATCGGTGCCACATGCCCAGCTCTCACTGGGCCCTCTCTTGAACGGCAACTGCCCTGCCCAGTCAGGCCTGATGGAAAGCTGATGGGCCATGGACTCCCGATCTCTGGGTGATCTGAAGGCGCTGAGCATGTCCTGTGAAGTAACCAAAGACAATTGGCCATTCACAAGGATCAGGCTCTCTAGTAGACAGTGTCTGACAATGCACAGATGAGGTTATCAGTCTGTTCCCCGTACGACCTCATGATTATTAGTAACACATTGCAGTAAAAATAATTATTAGGGAGAATCCTACCTTAATTACAAACATTTCTTAGGAGGCAGGTGTAGAAACATATATTCTGTTCCCATAAGTTCAGTCATGTTCTGGTTCTCTGCCTTGTGGGCACTCTATTACTTTGTATGAACGGTTCACTCTGAGGCCAGGATGTAATATTCTGATGGTAAGGTCAGCCTGCCTTCTCACTGCATCATGTGCCAGGGCTTGAATGCAGGGATGAGTGGGCAGTAGGACTAGGTCAAAATGAGGTCTACACCTGGAGTGCTATGTGGCCTGCTGGGCTTGCTATGTGCATTGTTTATGGAAGGACAAATATTCTAGGTCCTTGCTTTCCTCATGAAAGGGCACAGGTGACTGTGTAATCTTTTAGCCAACAGAATGTCTTAGAAACTACTCATTTCAGCAATGAAAAAGTATTGCTGTCATCTCTGCTGCTAACGAGTGAATCCATACATGTAGTTTTAAATTGTTGAGATCATTTCTATGTAGATCTTTGGAGAGTGAATTCCTGAATGGGACACCTCAACTGTTAACAAAACACTTGAGAATGTGTTATTAATTTATGCCCCATATATTTATCATGTGTTTATACTGGAACTGTTTAAAAATAAATCATGGTTAACATGACCACATTGGGAAAATCAAGGGTCCAGGAAACTGCAGTGGTCATAGATTTATGCCATGTGGTCTCGAAGGAAAATGATCTCCTTTTCTTTCCTCCCTCCTTCTGCTCTCCAGTCTCAACTGGTAAGGCTTGGAGATTTGTGGCTTGCCTGACTCCTTGCAAACACTATAAGCACAGAAAGGTGGGAGGGCTGCCAGTTTCCCATTTGCAAACAAAAGCCACCTGCATTTCCTGGAACGCTCAGCTGTAAGGGGAGACTTCAGGTTGGAAGAGGAAGGCAAACCAGATGCAGAAGGGAAGGGATTCCCCTAAAGTGCTCTCAGGAAAAAAAGGGAGATACAGTCACCAAGACAGAGTTCTTGTCTTTCAATTTTCTCGTTCATTCTAAAAAAAAAAAAAAAAACAAAACTATTTATTCACCTTCTACTATATCCCAGGCAGTGTGCTGGATATAGCAGAGGATAATATATTCAAGCTTCTTGCTCTTAAAAATCTTACACTACAATAAGGAAAGACATTTGATATCTGCACATATAAATTTATATACACACAAATAATTATACTTATTAGTATAGCAAGATTGACAAGAAGGGGTACATCCATGAAAAGATCTGGGAGAAAAATATTAGAGACCGAGGCAATGGGATAAAGTCAGTGAAGCTGAGTTGTAGAGAATTTCAAGATTAGGTCAGAGAGGTAAGCAAAGGTTCCACTTTATAGACAAGGGAAAAACTTTGGGATTCAATTCTAAGTGTGAAGTTGTTAGCAAGAAAGTGATATGGTCTGATTTACTTTTCAGAAAGATCACTCCAGCTGCTCTGTGGAGAATGGATGATCGAGGGACTAGAGTGAAGGAGGAAGACAGCTGCAAGCTATTGCAGTTTGGACAAAAGAAGGTGGTATTTTGGAAGAGGGGGGTGGAAGTGAAAATAAAGAGATAGACCTAGATAAAAAGGTAGAACTAAAGACTTGCTGAAGAATCAAAAGTGGGCTGAGAGGGAAAAAGAGGAAACAAGGTGCCACCTAGATTTTTTCCTCTAAAACTTTGAACAATTTTTACATCACAGAGTAGGAGGACAACCTAAACTGTGGTTTTCCTACCCCCTGAATTTCTATGTATCCCCACGCCTCCAAATGCTCCAATTTATGTCTCTTATTTTTTCTGATATGACTGTTAATATAACCCCAAACTGTCTCCAATCTCAGCCTTCTGCAACTATTCTCCTACTGCTGCCATCATCTTTCTGGAATGAAAATCTGATCATTGTACAATGGCTCCTCTCTGCCCATAAGATAAAATCCAAATACCTTACAGAAACAGACAAGGCCTTTTCTGATCTGGCTTCTACCTGGTGCCTGCCTGCTTCCCCATCTCTCATCTCCCATCATACATTTCTCTCTCACCTCTACCTCTGTACATCTTTAAGGTCATAGTAATCTCTTTACACTTTCCAGAACACACTATGCTTTCTTTATATTGCTGCCCTACTTGGAAAGCCCTCCTTAACTCCTAATGCATCTGGAAAATCTCTCTTTTTTTCCAAGAGTCACTGAATTTCCTCATAGCATTTCCTTCAGTCAAATTTTAGTTGGCATTGCACTTTTTGTATATATCTAATACAACACTGCATTGCACTTGTAAGGTCTTGCTTACACACCTTTCTCCTCCCTGGACTGTAAACTCCTTTAGGGCAGGCACAGACAGACACCTGACGTTTTCCTCTTTGTATACCCACGTGCCTTTCACAGAGACTGCTATATGCTGAATGATCAATAAATATTAATTGAATAATTAAGTGAAGAGCCTTTAAGTGACTTTCATCAAACAGTTACCTAGACTCTGCATAAATATCTTTATTGAACTCAATATACTCATTCCATTTTTTGTCCATCTCTCTTTAACCACTGGTCATAGGGCCTCCTCGCTTTTCTAGTTTCTCACATATTTATTAAATGTCTAAGTTAAAGGAGGAAACACACTAGATAAGATCTTTGTTTTCATATTATACTCTAACGTGAAGGAGAGACAGAGTGACAACAAAGAGGGAAATTAAGTGTGGTAAATCCTATAAAGAAAATTATACTGGTTGAGTTGATAAAGATAACAGAGGTACTTAAATTGGGTGATCAGATAATACCTATTTGAAGAGGCGATTGATATTTGAATTATTTAAAAAAAAAAAAAAGGAAAGGACAGGACCCAGTATTTGAAAGATTGGAATAAGAGGATTCAAGATAGAAGGGATAGTTACTTAAAGAGCTCTAAAATAGGAAAATACTCTCTATAGGATAGTCAAGAAATGAAAGTGCTATGTGGCTAGAGAATCATAAGCCATAGAGAAAGGTTGGTATAATACGTGGGCTTGGAAAGGTGGGCAGGAGCTGGATCACAGAGAGTACTGAGGGCATGGGACAGAGTTTGGATTTTATTCTAAGTACGATGGAATGCAATTGGACTGCAATCAGGGTAGCAGCATGACTCAAATTACATGTTTAAAAGTGTACTTTGGCTGCTGAGAAGAGACTGCATTATGGGAAAGTAAGGAGTAGTAGTAATGCAGACAGAAATGAATGAATGCTAATGTCTCCTGGAGGTAGAGTCAACAATAACAGAGGTGGGGAAGCCTGGGAGGATCCTTTCATATACTTGAATCAATGCCAAGACAAATACCCAGCTCTTATTTGTGGATACAATGTGATTCGCTGCCAGCCCTGGTAGAGTTACCCAGTGAGGGTCTCTAGACCAAGCGCAGTTCAGGTTGTGTCTGAAATAGGCAGACTATTCTCTCCTTCAGCCTAGACAAAGTTCTTCTGTTGTGCAGCCATAATCACATTAGCTTTTATGGAAGCTACAGGATCCTTTGCATTTCTATTGCACTCTTAGTCAATATTGAGAATAACCTGGACTTATTATACTATTGATTTATTGAAGCTAAGAGCAGGACTTTACTTTTACCTATAATAAGCTCTTCTCATTAAATTCGCTCCATCACCCAGAAGCTCTCTCTGCTGCCTCCATCTTTATATGTTTGCTTTTTCCTTCCCATCCACCTCCAAAGCCCCCATGAATTAATCATTGCATTCATTAAACAGTAGGAGGCTCAGAAGGGTCAGCAATGGTTCAATCTAGGACTAGGTATTCTTTAGAGAGAAAAAGAGACTGTTTAGATTTTTAATTAGAAAACAAACAAATTTACTTTGACCTTACTTTTGCATTTTATAAGCCATTTGAATATCAAGGTCTCCTCTCTCAACCAGGGAGTTAAACTAAGGGAACAATGGATGTACTAACATAAGACATAATTAGTATAGGAAATGAGAGTGTGAAAAAAACAGGGTCTAGAGTCTGGAATTTGTTAAACGTACTTCCAATTTTGACCATTTAGCTTTGGTTTTTAATGAGTGTAGATTCCTATGGAAATGATTCTTAGAATAACATAGGTCTATGACATATGCCAGAGAGAAATGGTTGACCTTCTAATCGCCGTTGGGGACTTTTGGCATTTCCCATATTTACCTCAGTTTTCCACCTCTTTTCTAGAACCTACCTATTGCAGGAGGGAAATCTTTACACACCACACTTCCATGGCACCTCTTCAGCTGATCCTTCCATCTCTTTCCCTTCAACTCTGTGCCACCACTCTATCCCCAGTCCAAGTAAAAGGGACAGGGCAAAGTTAGAGAAAATGGTTTCCCTTACTTTAGAGTGCCATAGTTGGCAACCTATGCTCTGGAAACAAACCATTCATTCATTCATTCATTCATTCATTTATCATGGGGACATTGGTTAATGAAATCCAATAAGTTTCAGCTGTACACTTTAACAGTAAGGCATATATATATATATATATATATATATATATATATATATATATATATATTTTTTTTTTTTACACTATGTGTTCACCTCCCATATTTAGATTTCTTTCTGTCACCGTGATAAGGGCCTAATATCCAAAATATACAAAAAACTCATACAACTCAATAACAAAAAAACAAACAATCCAGTCAAAAAATGGGCAGAGGACCTGAACAGACACTTCTCCCAAGAAGACATACCAATGGCCAACATATATATGAAAAGATGGTCAACATCACTGGCTATTAGGAAAATACAAATCAAAACCACAATGAGATACCATCTCATACCTGTTAGAATAGTTGTTATCAACAGGACAAGTAATAACGAATGTTGGAGAGGATGTGGAGAAAAAGGACCTAATACCTATCAGGATTGCTTATTTTTTCTGAAATACTTAATTGTGATAACTTCTTTGTAAGCTCCATTCTGCGGAGAGGAGAGTTGCTTCAACTCAACCACCTTGCTCTATCAAAGAGTTCTGACAAAGACTTTTCTGCAGAAATTAGATGACCTATATTGGGGTGTATTTTAGATACATCTGCCTGAATATCAGATTTAAAGAAATGAAAACTATTTGTCATTTCAGAGAAGCTGATACCTGCTCCCCACAATTTCAAGGTCAGTAAAGTATTCCTAATCTGCATGTATTCGAGATTCAGACATTGCATTTTGGAACATTTTTTCCCTTCATGTAGAAATATTTAAAGGCCTTTTGTAATGCATTTCCTTATTTCAAAAAAAAAAAATAAGATAGAGAAATACTGAGTATATTTTTATTTTTTATATCTTTTTGTATTGCTTTTCAATAAGAAAGAGCCTCTACTAAATAGTCTATTGTGAAATATTGCAATATATTTTTAGGGTTTCATTTTTTCCCAGAAACGTTTTCATTAGATGAAAATGTTTTTGTCAGTGAATCTCAGAATAAAAGGTCTATAAACTTGATAATTAAAAACAATGTGTGCTGTCAAGTTCTCTTGCTAAGCAGCAGTAAGCCTTCCTCAATAACCGTGTTGATGAAGTACACTTACAACCATTTGTTTATAAAATAAGGCTCTGTAGAGTGCCAAGACTCACAGATTAATTGCATAATAAGGATTCAATGAAGATTTAATAAGCACCCGACAATCTAATACAGCTATAAAACTTTTCTGAAAAATAATTATAAAAGATTCATAACTTGTAAAAATCCCATGATATAAATATAAATAGGGTAGAGATGAAATAGCCATAATAAGACGAGAATAAAAATAAAGAGAGATCTCTTCCTCCTCTTAAAGCATCATTTCCAAAAGTTTTCCAACAAATGAGAAAAAACACATTGTCAGTGTTTATTTCTGTAAACTTTATGTGAACAGTCCAAATAAAAGATGTCATTTACTTGTTGCATTTCTTGCCTCTGTTTCTGCCCTGCCCAGGTAGGAAGCTAGTTCCAGTCTCACTGTGGACTTCACAGTGTTCTGCTCCTCCCAATGAACACACATTCCCATAAGGTAGCTTGTCCCCCACCTGATTATTAAATCCAGACCTTCCTTATTTAGGGGTTGAAGGCATTAGGAAAACTACCTAGGCTGACTGCCACAGCATCCCAGGTGGAATTGAAGGCAGTCATTGGGTTTTGCTGAGAAAAAATTAAAAAGGAAAAAAATCCTCTACTTTCCTCAATGAGCAAAAATGGAAAGGATCCTATTGACCATTTGAGGTGTACAGAAAGGCTATTTGCTACCTGCAAAGAGAGCTCTTTGAGATGAAAGCAGTTTTTAACAATCCATGGCATAGACTGCTAATAAAAGAGATGCATATGACAGCAAAGCTGCTTGTTGAAGTGGTGGGGTGGGTTGGGAAATGTCAGTAAGACTTACAGCCCTGACTGCCCACTTATTTTTTCAGTCTTAGCTGCCTCTTCTTGTGTGGCCATCCACGCATGTCATCACATCATCTCGCCATCTCTCTCCCTGCTCCCGCCCCCACCCCACACACACTACAATAAAATACCAAACGTTCAGGGTGAGCTTTGTCTGTCTACCAAGCTATAATAAAAATAGAGAATAATAATTTAGGAGGCATTTCCTGGCATGCTTACTTTCATAAACTACTGATTTTTATTGTTTAGTTTTGCTCATCTCTGTTAGCTGAATAGAAAAGAAATCCTCAAATGAGATAAAACTAAGGGACTTGTTGCCCTTTTCCCCTCCATTGTGGGGTCCATCTTTTATAATAATATTTACTGTTGTAAGAGAAAACGAAGAGGAATATATCCATGCAAATACAGAGCCACCTATCCTAGTACCTGGAATATGGTAGGTACTTCCTCTAGTGATGAATTTCTCTTACTGCCTCAGAGAAAATGCAGAAAGAAATTCTCTACCATTTCAAGCTTCTATCTTATCTGAGGGGTTCCTTCATATCTATTTCTCTTCATTCTATTTTATTACTATATTTTTCTTATCTTGATTTTTGTTACATTTGTTTGATAGCCCAACTCAGATGGAGTGTAAAGAAATAAGTGTTAATTGAAAAATATTTTAAAATAGTATAATAAAAAAAAAATTGTGTAAACCACAAATAAACTATATTACTATATTATTTTACATCTCCACTTAAACGTAAGAAAGTAAACTCAGAACCAAGAAGAAGTAAAGGAATCTACATTTTAAAGGAAATATAAGAGAAAAAAAACCAAAATAACCAATAAGCACAATATAATTGTAAGAAAATGAAAAATATAACAATGACAAGTGCAATGCACATGTTACGATATCTACTGCAGTTATTTTTATTTTAGAGTTTTTTCTCTTAAGCAGCAATGTAGAAAGAACTAAATAATAATATAATAATTAGCATATATTTAGTACTGCTTTGAGCCAGGCAATATAACATGTGTGTGTGTGTGTGTGTGTGTGTGTGTGTGTGTGTGTGTGTGTGTAATATATATATATGTATTTTTCTAATTTTCTTAAAAAATATTTTTACTATATATTTGCTTGAATCCTTGAAACAAGTGAGGTAGGCATCAGTACTTTCATTTTACAAATATGTAAACTGAGACTCAAATAAGTTAAGTACTTCGTTCAAAGCTTTACATCTAAGAAATTGTATAGAAAGATACAAATCAAGATCTCTCCGTGTTTCATAAGCCTTGGAACCTTCCATTAAGCCATGGTGACTTCCCATTAGTCTAGATCAGGGTTACAAAATCAAATGTTTTGAAAGGCTAAGCCAGTAATAAAATGAGAGAAACAAGCAGGTTGTAATGGAATTGACATCACTATTTAGCATTGAAGAAAGGCCTATGGCAAGCAGAGAGCACTTGCCCCCTTCTACAAGGAGTCCACGCTGTAAGGAGTCTAGCAGGTTGCTACCAGGATGCAGTGTGGAACTGGTATTATAGGAGCACTCAATTATTCAGAGAATTTAAAAATCAATGTTTTTTTTGTGTGTGATATCAATCTATTTTTAAATATTGGTGCCGATGCAGCCTACCAATCAAACCACATCAGCATCCTGGGCACCATCTGGCCTGGATATGTTCTTAAAACCTTAAAGCCAGAGTTAACCTTCTTATAGGAAATCACAATCTACTCAGCACTATGGGTGGGCAATAAACGGTGTCTGGACAGATGGAGAGAAGTGTTCAGCTCCTTTCAATTAGTACCAGGCTGAGATTCTGGCAGTAGCAGCAACTCAGTCACACCAATATGGCTTTAAGTGTGACTCAAAATAGACCGTGGCCCAGCTCACTCTGAATCCTGCTTGCACATTTCACAGACTTGCCTGCATTCCTTCAGGGCCCATAGACTTCTTATATCATTTATAGGATCCAATTACTAGACATCTTTTGGATGCCATTTCATCAGACTTACTGAGACGTGCCCTGTGCGCTCTACCTTTTCATATTATCAGCTGACATTTCCATCCAAATACTGGAAATGTCTCTAATTTTGTTCTGACACATCAAAGCATATATAGCAGTCTTTCGTTTCTATACCTCTGGTATCAGAGAACCTTTAAAAATGAGCTCAACACTAAGTGAGCCCTCTGCTCCTCAGTAAAAGAGACACTTCCAATTCTCCTGAGACTCTACGTGGTTGGGCTTGGAAACCCAATAGGACTCCAGTCATGATGGAGAAGCTCTGCCAAGTTTGCCAGTCCTAAATCCAAAACTACTAGTAGACAATCACATTGACTTTGGAGAAAGGCATTCATTAAAACAAAAGTGTAGCTTGTTTATAATACAGTAATCTTTTTGCTAAAATTGTACTCAAAATGCTCATACTAAACTATAGAAAATTAAAATATAGATTCACACTATCATTAAAAGATTTCTCCCAATTTTCCTAGACACTTATCAGGATTTCACTGGGAATGTACATCCTTAACTTTGTTTGTACAGCACAATGAAAACTGCAAGGAACCAGGGAATCTAGGCAAGTCTATTTTGGTTATCAAAAAAAAAAAACTTGCAAAAGGAGAACACTCCATGTTTCATACATAAGTCACCAAGATACTAAGCCAATGCTACGGCATATAACATAGGGCACTAAATTTCAGCATTTGTATCCTTATCTGCAAAACTTTTCTTCATAGTCAGATCTATTACATTTTTGCAGGATATTAGCTTTGCATATCTCTTGCTTAAAAACAAAAAATGATTCTTTTTTCTTTTTCTTTTATTTTTTTTGGGGGGGGGCAGGAATCTAGGAACTTTTTAAAAAAAATCCTTAACTGTTTAGGTTTTTATTCATTCAGCCTAACTCCAACTTACGCCTACTTTAATAGCTGGATTGATTTTTGTAGATTTGAATCTATTATCATATTGTCAGTGAAAAGTTCCTTTCAGAAATCTAAGGAGAACTTTCAGGATACCATCCTTATATCCTCCACAAATGTGATCTGTAGAGCTTCAAGTTCATGACTTTAAAAAAATGTTCATTGTCATTGCTTGGGAATCACCAGAATTTACAAATTCTCTGCTATTTTGATTGTCTCCCCTTTCCTTATGCTTTATTTTGTGCAAAAACCTCATCTTTATAGCACTTGGTTCTATAAAGCAAGTGGCCTACCAATTTAGATCTGAAAGGGACAGTGTGGAATGCCCTATACTGGGGTGACCATATATTTCAGTTTTCATCAGGACAGTCCTGGTTTTCTCCTGTTATCCTGGCATAATTATCAACAGTGTTCTTTTCACTCCCACAAGTGTTCCAGTTTGAATGATTCATTAAATGGTCACTATATGTTGTTACTCTCTTCAGAATACACTTTGTAACTTACAGGTTAATGAGAGCAACATAAAAATATTTGTTAGTAATACATTCATTACCATGGAAATGAGCCAGCAAAATGATTTAGAAATGCTTTCTTTAAATAATATACAGTATATGTCTCCATGATCAGAAATCAACATGATAAATACTTGCTGTAATATAATTTTAAATATTATATTTTCTGAAAACAAATTTGATATTCTCTATTTGGTAAATGAGACTACAAAACCATGTACACTTATTTTTTGCTTAAATTGCTAGGAAATAAAGCCTAACTTATTGAATAAGCAATGTAATCTGTCACAAAAGTATCTAGAAACATCTATTCCTTCTTTCTTCATACAACTCGGAGCTCTTTGATCCATAATCGCCTTACCTTATATTATCAGTCACCTCACATATTCTTTTGGAAGTTGGTCAAGTATACATTTTATATTAAGTGTAATATTCCCCAAGTAACTAAAGTTCTCATTAGCCAGTTCTAATTGAGATAAATTATAAGAGGTACTATAGGTATCATTCGGTGGTGGAACTACCTTCGGTCAGTGTTCTACTGAAGATGATGAGGAGTTTTCTTAATATCATTATGATGTTAACACCCATCCTAAGCTGAAATCATGTAAATTATCTTGAGCCCCTAACATTTTTCCCCTTTCCTGTCCATTTAAGAATCTGGGCGAAATGAGTAGTATTATTATACAAATGAGTAGTATTATTATACATTGTGTATAATAATGGGACTGAGAGCCTCAAGTAAAACAGCTATGACCTGATCCAAATAATAAGAAAGGCACAATGAATCCTGCTAAGCAGTCATCCATCTGGTTAGGCATCTAGAGTTCTGCTGTAACTCAAGATGGAAAGCAGAAGAAAAGGGAAAGTCCAGTCTCTGGTAAAAAACAAAGAAAATTAATATCAAATTCTGAAAATAATTGTGCTATGAGAGGCACAAGGAAGGCTTCAGATTAAACTTGGAAGAGGTAAATATTATCAAATCCAGAGTCACACCTGAAACATAATCCCTCCTCTGAAAAGCCAACTAAATCAATAACAGCTACCCTCTTGAGTGCTTGCTATGTGTCAGACGCTGTTTTTAGCAATTTCCATGTATTAAATCGTTTACCATATTTCATTAAATCTAAGCTAGTAAGAAACATCATTATGTTATGTATCACTAGGAAAGAAAGAAAAATGCCACCAATTATAATATGACACATTATTGATTGTACAGTATACCTTGATTTCAGAGATGGTAAAATATTTTTTGAACATGTGTTTTTATTTTTAAATTTGAGATATGATCATTCTTACAAGTACATTATGGAAATAGGTACTATTTATTATCTCTGACTTAATGAGGAAATAGAATGATCGTCAGTTGCCCATGGTTAGAGAACTAGTAAGTGTAAAAGTTAGTATTCAAATTTAGGTAGTCTGGCTCCAGAGAATATGCTATTTACTGCCAAGCTATAGACTCATCCATGTTCTAGCTTCCATCGCAGTGATATCAGTACTGTCAAAGGCAGCCCATTATACTTCTGGACTAATTCTTAAGGTTGGAGTATCTTTTTCTTTATTGGATAATTATAATAACAACTATAATAATAATAACTGCAACAGTAGCACCAATTGCTATCATTTCTATACTAGGTAGGACGCCAAGTACTTTACAAAATTCTAGTAGTAGTCCCAAAATGCTGGGCAAGCAACCCATGCTGGGTCAAATACACAGAATTCTCCTCCATCTCCTGTTAATAATAATCTCCAGGACCCTTTCCATGAGCTTCTGATTCTGTAGGTCTAGGGTGGAATCTAGAAGTGAGATATTTTTTGGGGGGAGTAGGGCTTAAAAAACATCATTTTATCATTTCAACACCTTATAAAGTAGATATAATTATCCAAACTTTGTAGGCACATCTCTTCACTGGATCACAGTCCTCTGACTCACTCGAGCTTATGAAATACCTGCCATGTTTTCTAAAATATGCAAATTAGTAAAAGACCTGATCTTTTACTGCCGTGGGGGTGGGGGAGGCAAGCATGGCCCTTGCAGAAGCCCCTCTGCTGTACTTATACTGGAGGGATGAACCATCACAGCTCCACTGCAGAGTCTGGAACTGAAGAAGTTCAGAACATGCTGCCTCAAAATACATCACTTTGGCATATTGATTATTCTGAGCTGAAGGCACTGGAGAAACAGCAGATGCAGGAAGGGCTCTCTGATCTCCCCCTTTCTAACTCAAAGCTGATCATAAAATTTACCATGAGAAAGTGCCCTCCCCTGTACCAGAAAGAAAAGAACAGTAAAACCACCAGGGACTGGGTGTTGATGGCAAATGGACTTGTACAAACAGGTCTACTAAAATAAGCCTTATCTTCCATTAGTTTCCCCCATATATTTCCTAATAACTGCCTCACAATTATTTGCCCCTAGCCCAAGTCTCCCTGTCTTCTTACATCCCCACATGTATAATTCTTTGAGTAAAAAGGGATATAAGCTTATAGGTTTAATGGCTTCTTCAGTCTTCATTTTCCTCTGAAGACTCCCATGTACAAGTAAGAATATTAACATTTGTATGTTTTGTTCTGTCAATCTGTCATGTTAATTTAATTCTTAGGCTTAACCACAGAACCTATGAGGGTGAAAGGAAATTTTCCCTTTCCTGAAGAACCAAAGCTTGATTCTGGAGTTAGATGGAGAGGAGGGCGAAGGGTTAGTACTAATGTACATTGCCATAGAAAATCTGTCTGAGTGCATAATTGTGCTGAAATTTTCCACTCTTGAGATGAGTTTCTGCCACTAGGTAATGACGCAATGAAACTCTCCATCCTAAGGCTTCCTGGGAATGGCTTTCCCCAAAGCACTGAACAAAGCCACTTTGGCTCCGGGCACCAGCATCTTGTTCTCCTTTGAGTTCTGGCATATTGAGCCTTACACGCTAGTCTCCTGCTTAACTCATCCATCACCATCCCAGAAAAATGCAGATGACCTGCATTTCTACCATCTTCTTGCAGATTCCCCAGCCCCTGCTGCCTCAGAAGGAAGGGATAGAGCCCAGCATGTTACTTTTGACCCACTCCAGCAGGACAGAGCAGCAATCCAGCCCAGCCAGCACCTATTCCTGGTCAAGGGGAAGAAGAAATTCATCTGGGAAAGAAGTTTATAAAGGTTTATACTGGTACAGAGGGGTTAGGAAATGCAGTTTGGAGCCACTGAAACTTCTCTAGAGCTTCACAAACTCTCTTTTAGGTGATTAAGTGGTAAGAGATGCATCAAAGATAAAGTACCTATTTCCCACCTCCACCCCTTAGATAATGGGGAGCCTTCTACTGGTTCTTCATGGTCCAATTCAAAAAACTAAACTGCCGTAATAGTGTGTGTCCACAGTAACACACTGCAGCAATTGCTGCCTATAGGTCCTATAAGATTTTATAGAGAACTGTCAATATTTGTGAATATCACAGATGATCAATAAACTACTAGGTGAAGATTCAAAGGTATGCCCCTGTGTTTACACAATCTTAATGCCTCTGTGAGGACAATGAATAGAAATATGACTCTCTAGAGTAACTGAGAGGCAGTTTCTCAAAATACTGTTTCAGAAAAATTCCCAACACAACCTTGCTAGTTCTTCTAGGCTTGTCTTTTTATTTATGGCCTGGACTGGCGCTTGATATCTCAACAAGTCACTAAAATTTCTCTTTTACAGCTGAAAAATCTCATTTAGGAGTAAAAAGACCCATAGAGTCTCTCTAAAGACACCTTCCAACTTGCCTCATACAACACTATCTATTATGTTTATATTTACATACATAAGTAATTGTATAAATATTATAGTATAATGCAAAATGTCTTTGCTTTGCATGGTTTCCAATGCATGAATTTCAGTTACCATGATTTAAATAACACTAGTCTCCCAACAATATGTTTGAAATTTCAGTTATTACAGTATAGTAACCATGAGAAAGTACACAGACTTTGCTGCTCGTTCTTCAATCCACGGACTTCTTCCAAAGTCTGATGCTGATCGGTCACTGCATCTGTTACTCAGTTCACATACAGATAGCAAAGAATGCAGTTGCACTGCCTGTTTGTCCTCTAGTGATAAACCCATGAAACATTTTATAAAATGATGATAATCAACAGAGGGAAACAAATGATCAACAAAGATGAAATTACAACAAAGAACAAAAAGGGATAATACTAAAAGCAAAATTGGTAGAAAATAAATGAAGTTATATATCCATGTGTTTATATCCACTTAAGTTTCTAATATTTGACAAAAAATTTCTAAAGGTCATGGGACAATCCTAATTTTTCGCATTGATAATTAGGATCACATTTTCAGCTTGCACAGTCATTATTATAGTTCTGTACTACTGTACAAAGTAAGTACTATTTATACAGTTTGCTGTTTTAATTTACAGCATTTTTCCTTAAACTAGAAAATGACTATATGACAAACATTACACTGGCCCTCTTTTTTTTTTTCTTGACCTTCTTTTCCAAACCCAAGACACTGTGTTTTGATTGAGCTTATGTGGTAAGTCTCTTATGAAAACTAATGTGAACATAGCTCACAAGTAAGCTGGGATGTTCTATGTCTACTCTCAGGCCCACCAAGTCACTATCCTTCCTATATCCATGCCCCACAGCTGTAGGCATCACTCCAGACATCTACTGGAGTAAAGTGGAGAAGAATTTCATTTACATTTCTGTAAGAACTCAAGAGAGTCTGACAAATTCCATCATGGAAAGGGGTCATGTGAACTTGTTCTTAGCAAGTTGAAACTACTGAAAATGATTAGGCAGGTAATGATTTTTTTACAGGTGATCTGACTATGTCAGTAGATAACTTGAAAATGGATCCTTAGTCTGTTTTCAGTCTTGACTCTTTCATTTAAAATGTCTTAAGTTATTGAAGAAGAATAATGGACCACACTTTCAGCATTTTGCTAACTTTTGGTGCTTGCTAATAATAGAGTCAGAGTTCAAAATCTAAATAATTAAACATTACAGCAGCTTGTTGATATCTTTTAATCTAAATGAATCTTTGGGAATGTTTATGGGCAGACGGTGAACAAGATTCATCCTTCAAGTGAATAACAAGAGGACATAAGCAGGTGCACGAAACTGTCCATTACAGACAGAGTCAGCATGGACGCTTCCTCATCTGTTTAGTCCACAGCAATTATTTATCCTATTCATTAGCCACTGATATAATCTTACCATTTCCAGGCACCACATGTTTTGTTTAATTTCTGTACTTCGAACGATGAGGCAAATAAGAGAAAGTATATTCCAACAAAAGTGTTATTCTCATCTTTATCAATTAAAAGCATTCCAGTAATTTGTGAATTTAGATTTTTGAAATTACTATAAAATTATGTTAGGTGATAAAGACCTTATTTATTGCGGTTTATAAACGAAGTAAATTTAACATTCTATTTTTTATTTGAAAGTTAAAAACCAGCCAGCTTTAGAAATCTCTTCCTTGGTATGACTATCACAAATATTCTCTTATTTAATTGGCCTTAAAATAATATATAGTAAGACTCAGTAGTATGATATAAAATACTAAATTTTTTTTTCATATGATGAAAATGTTAATTTAACTTGGCATGATTATTGATCATTATATAGCCTTTCTGGATTCTCAATGATTTATTCTATTTCATAAACAATTCAGTTCAGAGGCCAAAATACATCATTTTAATAGGTAGAAAATCACAGACATGAAAAATGACCTTGACATTATGTTTCATTTCTAAAATTTCAAAAACACAATTTATCTCTACCTAACAGTTTAGATTGTTCTTGCTGCCTAAAGCAATCAAAGGTAATTTTACCACATAAGATATATAATTAACACGAATTACTGTTTTTTTTTTTTTTATAAATATATAAACAAAATGACAACATTCCTTGGCCTCATTAATATTAAACACATTTTTATCTCAAAGAAGTCTTTGAGTATTTACCAAGGCAATTTTATAGAGAAAGTTACTTCTTGAAGTATAGGAAAAGCTTTACAGACAGAATTATAGGTAGTGTTTCACCTTCATGAAGGCAGGAATTAAATCCAGAGACAATTCAAAGAACAGATCAGTGAAAACCAGAAATCAAAATCACAATGCCAGACTGAAACCTAAAGACTTGATGCTGCAAGAAATACTTTCTATCCTAAGGAATCTGTTGGTATGTCTTAATACACCTGAAAGATTGGAGGCCACACCAATTTAACTGATCTACAGAGTGAAGTGCCCTGTTTTAGCAGGAGTGGCATGAGCCCCTTGATGATCAAGGCAGAACGGCCCAGGAGACCAGACAGCATACTCACTGGCTTAGTATGTAGGGTGTGTCAGTTCATTCCTAACTGTTCTCCAACTTGCTAAATGACTGTCAGAGTGGTTTAGCCATTCTAGACCTTGCTTTTCTCATCTGTAAAATGAATGTCTTGAATTACATCTCAGGCAGCTTTATGGTTTTTTCCCTCCTCTTTTTGAGAAATAATATTAGAATTCATCAAGAAAATTATTTATATTGTTATTTTACAGTCAGATAAATTATTCTAGAGCAAACAGGCAAGCAGCTCATCAGAGTTGCTTTGAACAGAAAGATAGCAGCTATATTGTGGCTGAAATCATGCTGTGCAGAAAATTAGAAAACCTACTTTTGATGTAGTTTCCATGTAAACTTGGGCAATTCATCTTCCTTCTTTGAACTTCTTGTTAGTAACAACCATCTTGAGAAGATTAAATGAAATAATATATGTGAATGTATATTAATTAAAGTGCTGCACAAATGCAAGGTGTTTTACTATGTGCCTAGAGAGAGATCCCATCCATCAATAATCCTGCTAATATTCAGGCCATTTTAAGTCTGATCAGACACACTAATTCTTCTCCACATCCCTAACCTGAATACCAAAAGCAACTACAGTGACAGCGAGAACAGAGTTTTTAATTAAGGAAGAAAACGATCCTGCTTTTACCATGGGATATTTATTTTCATCAACTTTGACACCTGAGTTTTCCTATATTATTTTAAGCATTTAAATATCTTATCAGTACCTGCTTTTGTCCGAAGAATTTGTTTGCAACTGCCTGAGCACTTTAATTGACAATTCTTTTTAAACAGCTAGTGCATTGTAACCCATTATTTCTTGGCTTTGGTGCAGAGTAATTTGACAGCCATTAAAATCTTTTGCATTATTTTATTTAAGGGTTTCACTTGCATAGTTATCGCTGAGTTACAGAAAAATCCTGCAGTTCTAGGATCTCCAAATTAAAAGCATCAGTTTCGATAATAAGCAAATCCACTAAGTAATTAATTTGAAGGAGTAGATTAAACACAGCGGCGTGAGAGACATTCCCAGATCTCACCCCTTGAAAGAACAATAAGCTGAACACCTAAAACTCAACAAAAAAACAGCCAAACTGCACACCAGCACGTCTGAGCGTGGGATCTGTGCATAAGAGCTACCACAAGTCAGAGCCCTGGGTGTTGGGCAGTGGACTGAGAGAAACAAAGAAGTTACCTCTCGCATCTGCCAGAGCTACCTGTAGGAGGAGGGGGAGGGCAGAAGGTGTGGCGAGTTCCTTGAACAGCCCTACCTGAGAGTGCTGTGAACTGCTCCACACGGCCGGCAGCAGTGCCCAATCATCAGGGCAGAAGGCAGAGAAACAGGGACAGCAGGAAAGCAGGGACAGCCAAGAAACAAGTTAATTTTTACCAGCCGCGGTTGCAAAACTGAGGCTGAGCCGCAGCCTCCAACCTCCAACCCAGAGGGCCCCTTCCTCCATCCCCTCCAAGACGGAACACCACAGAGCCCCAGGGAATCTGAGCAAATGCTACCGAAACTGTCACTAACACTGACAGGAACAGAGGCTGAGGGTAGCGAGCATGATTAAACATTTATAAGGAAAAAAAAGACATTATTAACACTTTATATAAAGTAGAGATCCAAGAGGCTTAGACGTCACCTACTGGAAATCAAAAGAAAAACACCTTATTTGCAACAGGCTAGGGACTATTATATAATAAATCTTTCTGGGGCGGGGGGGGCGGAAAGCAGAACACACTACCATTAATGCCCAGGTGGAGAAACAGTCCATTAAACACCATGAACAACCAAGGTGACAAGGCATCTCAGAAAGAAAGAGAAAAATCTCCAGAAAATAAGCTTATAGACATAGAAATATGCTACTTAAATGACAGAGAATTCAGGATGGTACTTCTGAAAACACGCAGTGAGATCTGAAATGAATCATATCAACAATTTCAGGAATTGGAAAAATAACTAGATGAGCAGAATGAGTTCTTTAGCAAGGAGATTGAAACCCTCAAAAGACCTTCTGGAGATAAAGAACACAATACAAGAGTTGAAAAATGAAACAACAACCTTGGGAAATAGAGTCGACCAAATGGAGGAAAGGATCAGTGATATCGAAGACAGAAATCTAGAAATAAATCAGAAAGAAGAAGAGAGAAACTGAGGAATGAAAAATAATGAAAAAGAAATACAAGAACTAGTTGATACCATCAGGAGAGGAAACATAAGAATAATGGGAATTCTTGAAGGGGAGGAAAAGCATTGAAGGGATTAGAAAGCATTTTCAGACAAATAGTTGATGAGAATTTCCCAAATCTAAGGAATGAGCTGGAGCTTGCAATTCAAGAAGTCAACAGAACACCCAATTATCTCAACTCAAAAAGGCCTTCATCAAGACACATCGTATTAAAATTATAAAAAATCAACAATAAAGACAGAATTCTCAGGACAGCCAGGGAAAAGAAGAAGGTAACCTATAAAGGAAAACCCATTAGATTATCATTGGACTTCTCAGCACAAACCTTACAAGCCAGAAAGGAGTGAGATCAAATATTCAAACTATTAAATGAAAGGAACTACCAGCTAAGAATAAGGTATCCAGCTAAGCTCTCCTTTAGATATGAAAGAGAAATAAAGACCTTTCCAGAAATACAAAAATTGAGGGGATTCTCCACTACAAGGCCTGCACTACAGGAAATACTGAAAGAGGTCAGCTCACCTAAAACAAAATGACAAAAAAAAATGTATAATTAGGAGTAAGGTGACTAGAAGGCTGATAAAAGTAGAGGAGTGCAACCCTTACTACAAACAGGGCATCATAAGCTTAAAATAAGAAGAGATTTGCTATAGCAAGATAGTAATGAATGTTTAGCATATATAGGGACAAAATGAGACAACAAAAACTGAAAAAGGGAGGATTAAAAGATCCGAATTCAAATTCGCAAAGGGGAATGGAGATAAGGCATAAATAAAAGAAAAGGGACTACTGTATATACACAACTATCCTTTTCATATTCGTAATGGTAACCACATACCAAAGATTTAGAACCAAAGTGTACAATATAAAACAAGAAGAACCAGAGGGAAAACCCACAAAAGCCAACCAAAATAAAGAAAATAGAAACAGAAGGACAAGGAACCTATGGAAACACTGAGCTCCCAGAAAGCAAAAGATAAAATGGCTATAAGAACAACTCTTATTTCAATAATCACCCTAAATGTAAATGGACTGAACTCACCAATAAAAAGGCGCAGAGTTGCCAATTGGATCAAAAAACAAAACCCAACCATAGGCTGCTTCCAGGAGACACATCTCAGTTCCAAAGACAAATATAGACTCAAAGTGAAAGTGTAGAAAATGATGTTACAAGCAAATGGCATTCAGAGAAAAGTAGGAGTATCGGTACTAATATCAGACAAAATAGACTTCAAAATAAAAATGGTAAAGAAAGATACTGAGGGACAATTCATAATGATAAAGGGAAGCAGCATAAGACATTAATATCTATGCTCCCAATCAGGGAGCCCCAAAATATGTAAAGCAATTACTAACAGAACTGAAGAGAGAAACAGATCAAAACTCTATCATAGTAGGGAACCTAAATACCCCAATGTCAAATACAGACAAATCATCCAAACAGAAAATCAATAAGGAAATAACATCCTTAAATGATACATTAGACCAACTGAACATAATTGACATTTACAGAGGCTTTCATCCCCAAACAGCTGTTTATACATTCTTCTCTAGTGCACATGGAACATTCTCAAGAACTGACCACATACTGGGACACAGAGACAGCCTCAACAAATATAAGAGGGTGGAAATCATTCCAACCATATTCTCTGATCATAATGCTTTGAAACTAGAGATCAACTGTAAAAAGAAAGTGGAAAGAACCACAAATAAATGGAGATTAAACAACATACTACTGAAGAATAACTGGGTCAGAGAAGAAATAAAAAGAGAGATCAAGAGACACATAGAAATGAATGATAATGATAGTACAACATATCAAAACGTTCGAGACATGGCAAAAGCGGTCATAAGAAGAAAGTTCATATCATTACAGGCCTACCTCCAAAAATAAGAACAAACCCAAACAAACAACCTAATGCTTCATCTTAAAAAACTAGAAAAGGAAGAACAAATGAAACCTAAAGTCAGCAGAAGGAAAGAAATCGTCAAAATTAGAGCAGAAATAAATGAAATTGAAAACAAAAAAAAATAGAAAAAAATAAATGTAACAAAGAGCTGGTTCTTCGAGAAGGTTAATAAAATTGACAAACCCCTGGCTAGACTCATCAAATTAAAAAGAGAAAGGATACAAATAAACAAAATCAGGCATGACAGAGGGAAAATTATGACCGACACTGAAGAAATATAAGGGATCATACAAGAATACTATGAAAAAGTACATGACACCAAATTTAATAACCTAGAAGAAATAGACCAGTACTTAGAAAAATACAATCTTCCTAGACTGAATCAAGAAGAACTGGAAAATCTAAATAGACCAATCAGCAGTATGGAAATTGAAACAATCATCAAAAACCTACGAAAAAGTAAAAGTCCAGGACCACATGGCTCCATCACTGAATTCTACCAAATATTCAAAGAAGATTCACTACCTATTCTCCTCAAACTCTTCCAAAAAACCGAAGAGGAGGCAATATCTCCCAACTCATTTTATGAGGCCAATATTACCTTGATACCAAAACCTGGTAAAGATAACACAAAAAAAGAAAACTACAGACCAATATCTCTCACGAGTACAGGTGCAAAAATCCTAAATAAGATACTAGTGAACCAAATACAGCAGCATATTAAAAAGATTATACACCGCGATCAAGCGGGCTTCATCCCAGGGGCACAGGGATGGTTCAACATACGCAAATCAATTAATGTAATACACCACATAAACAAATTAAAAAATAAGATCCTATGATCATATATGATGTAGAAAAAGCCTTCGACAAAATACAGCACCATTTATGATCAAAACACTTAACAAAATCAGTATAGAAGGAAAGTACCTTAATATAATAAAGGCCAGATATGACAAGCCCTCAGCCAACATTACACTTAGTGGTGAAAAACTAAAAACCTTCCATCTAAGATCAGGAACAAGGCAAGGCTGTCCTCTATCGCCACTGTTATTCAATATAACATTGGAGGTTCTAGTAAGTGCAATCGGCCAAGAGAAAAATATAAAAGGCATCCGAATAGGAAACGAAGAAGTCCAGCTGTCACTATTTGCACATAATTCTCTATATAGAAAACGCTAAAGACTCCACAAGAACACTACTAGAAACAATAAGCAAATACAGTAAAGTCTCTGGATACAAAATCAACGTTCAAAAATCCATAACGTTCCTATACTATAATAACGAAGTGTCAGAAAAAGAACTGGAAAAAATAATTCCTTTTGCAATTGCAACAACAACAACAAAAAATACCTAGGAACAAATGTAACAAAATATGTAAAGGACCTATATTATGAAAACCATAAGACTCTATTAAAAGAAATCGAAGAATATACAAAGAAATGCAAAGATATTTCATGTTCTTGGATTGGAAGAATAAACATAGTTAAAATGACCATATTACCTAAAGCATTATACTGATTTAATGCAATCCCCATCAAAATCCCATCAGCATTTTTTAAAGAAATAGAACAAAAAATCATCAGATTTCTATGGAGGCACAAAAGACCCTGAATTGCCAAAGCCATCGTGAGAAAAAAAAAAATGAGGCTGGAGGCATCACTCTGCCCAACTTCAAATTGTACTACAAAGCGACAGTAATCAAAACGGCATGGTACCAGCAGGAAATCAGACACACGGAGCAGTGGAATCGAGAGTCCAGAAATAAACCCATGTTTATATGGGCAAATAATTTTTGATAAAAATGCCAAAAATATACAGTGGAGAAAGGAAAGCCTCTTCAATAAGTGATGCTGAGAAAACTGGAAAGCCACCTGCAAAAGAATGAAACTACACTGTTGTCTATCATCAAACACCAAAATTAACTCAGAATGGATTAAGGACCTGAATACAAGACCTGAAACAATAAAATGCATAGAAGAAAACATAGGAACTAAACTCAAGAACCTTGAACTTAAAGAGGATTTTATGAATTTGACCTCAAAGGCAAGGGAAGTAAGAGCAAAAATAAATAAATGAGACTACATCAAATTAAAAAGCTTCTGCACAGCAAAAGAAACTGTCAACAAGGTAAAGAGACAACCATCCAAATGGGAAAATATATTTGCAAGCGACTCTTCCAATAAGGACCTAATATCCAAAATATACAAAGAACTCATACGACTCAACAACAAAAAAACAAACAAACAATCCGATCAAAAAATGGGCAGAGGACCTAAACAGACACTTCTCCCTAGAGGACATACAAATGGCCAGTAAATATATGAAAAGATGCTCAACATCACTAGCTATTAGGAAAATGCAAATTAAAACCACAATGAGATACCATTTCTCACACCTGTTAGAATAGCTATAATCAACAGGACAAGTAATAACAAATGTTAGAGAGGATATGGAAAAATAGGGACCCTCATACACTGCTGGTGGGACTGCAAATTGCTATGGTCACTATAGAAAGCGGTATGGAGGTTCCTCAAAAAACAAAGAATTGACCTACCATATGATCCAGCAATTCCTCTACTGGAAAGATTTGAAAACTCATATTCGAAAAGATATTTGCACACTGATGTTCATAGCAGCATTATTCACAGTGGCCAGGACATTGAAGTAACCAAAGTGTCCTACGATAGATGATTGGCTAAAGCTGTGGTACATATATACAATGGAATATTACTCAGCCATAAGAAGAGATGAAATACTGCCATTTGCAACAAGGATGGACCTTGAAATAATCATGCTAAGTGAAATAAGCCAGACAGAAAAGGTTGAAAATCACATGATATCACTTATATGTGGGATATAAACCTAAAAGCAACAAATGAACAGGACAAACAGAGACTCATGGATATAGACAATAGACAATAGTGGTTACCAGAAGGGGGAAAATAAAAAATACAATGTTAAAAAAATTATGTATATATAGTATGAAAATAAATAAATGAATGAATGAATGAATGAATGAATAAATAAATAAATAAATTTGAATTTGTGACTTTAGAGACCAATAACCTGCAATGTTCGACTCAACTAGCAAAACCAGGAATCTGTTATCCTTCCAAACTTCAATAAGGAAACATGTCGGAACTAGTGTCTGGAGAAGTCCATACTTCCTTTTCTTTCTTTCTCACTCTCTCTTTTCAAGAAGACAAGCAAAAAATCTTTCTAGATACTAGGTCCAAAAATTCTACTGATGCTACAAGCCTGAGGTCTCTTTACTACCTGCTCCAACAGGAAAATGGTGTAGTCACTTTAACTTCCCCTTCATAGTTTCAGAAAATTTTGGATTTGGGGGAAAGTCCTAACTACATGTGAATTAAGCACCTTTAAAAACTGCCTTTAATTCTGGATTTGCAGGACCATACCATTCAGAAGCAATCTCATGTGCATTTGTATATCACTTGACCAACTGTTGAGGTTTGCCAGGTGCCACTGAGTTTTAACCCTAATCATACTCATCCTGCAGTAACCTTCAGTGAATCCTGCCTTTTATGACCCAGTACTCGTCATCTCCAATGGCTGAAGACAGGAGTTTAAGAGTGTTTTCATACCAATAAAGGATTTTGGATAGAAGCTTGCTCATCTCTTGTTTACTTCTGCCAAAAGTGAAACCTGCTTTGGTTGTCTGTAACATCAGTAGGCATATTTGTGAATTGTTGCTATATAGTTGAGTTGACTTCAAATTTTATTGTGGGTTTTTGTTCATCTTTTTCTTTCCATTTAACTGTGAGAATTTATATATTTCTTCCAAGCTGCAGCCAGACAAGTTAGATGTAAGGTTTTATTTCCAATATGAAATATACTGTGTACCAAGAATTTCCTATGAATACATATTTATTGATGTATTTTCTGACATCCCTACTAAAATAAACATTCCATGATATGAGAGAATTTGTTTTGTTCACTGCTGTATTACCCAGTATTTGACGCATAGAAGATACTCAGTAATATTTGTTTAGAAGATACTCAATATTTGTTTAATGTATGAATGAATGAGTCTGAACAAGGCATGTTGAGACTCATTTACTGCCAAGGTAATGGTTAATTTAATTTCTTTCTTTCTTTGTTTTTTTTTTTATTAAATAATTTGTAATAGGAGAAACAACACAAAGATGAACAATATATTTTTAAAGTTAATAAGCTACCCTTCTTCACTTCCTCTAAGGAATCCAATGTAATATATTTTTCTATCCTTTTCTCTATGTTCACAAAGATACACACACACACACACACCCTTCTTTTTATATATAGAAAGGATATATCCTTCCTTTTCCTCCTTCTTTCCCTCCTTCCCCTCTACTTCCTTTCCGCTTCTTTCTCTTTCTCTAACATTTATTCCAAAGTTCATTATTTCCACTTAATATTGTAATACAGATTTCTCTCCAGTTTAATAGAAATTAGATCTAACACTGGTCTTTCTAAGAACTGAATAGAGAAATATTTGAATTAATGGAACCATTCTTCTCTTTGATGGACATTTAGGTTGTATCTTAATTCCTGTCACTATAATAAACAATGCTTATGCAAATATCCTTACAAATAAATATTTATGGAAAACCGAATTTCTATTTGTCAGATTACCAGACTGGATTTCTGGGTTACAGCTAATACACACACACACATGCACGCACGCACATATAGATACATACATACACACACACAACACACACACACACACATACGCATATAAGATACAAACTTATTGTCTATTAAAAGTGATGTAAACATTTTTATCATTTATTTTACTTTTGTTTATGCTATTTTGGGGAGACAACTCTCCATGGATCTCTTGACTTTCTGTCTACTGAGCAGAGGCACTGCCTGTGTCCTGTACTGTCCTTACAAGGATGTTTGGACAGAGAACCATGGCAGACAGAGATTGTACTTCCCTCTAGAGTAAAGGGTAGGCATGCTTATAGTATATTATAAAAAATTCAGGGTCTCTAAGCTCAGTGTACCTCCCCTGTAACCCACAGTGCAGGCAAGTATCACCTGATGCTCTGCACTTCATTGTGTGGGAATCAAGGCTCTGGAAACAGTCACAAGAAAATGCCAATACTCTAGCTACTGCTCTTCCTGTGAGTAATAACGCCTTTTGTCTCTGAACAAAGAAATGTATCTTCTGCCAGTATTCATAAAATGGTGGCAGGCTAATGTGTTAGTTTGCAAGTTGGTAAAATCTGAGGCACTACATGGTTTTAGATAGCTATACACAGTTTTAACAAACAACAGTACAATATGTGTTTCTTTAAGCCTTCTGGGTATTGTGTCTAATTTTGATAGTCTCTTACATTCTTCCAAATTATACAAATATTATCATAAATTTTCTAATATTCTTATTTTTTTACATTTGAATATTCAATATAGATTACATTTTTGTATATTGTAGAAGGGCCTTAACTTTTCCTCTTCCACACAACAGGAATCTTGACTGAATGAATCATCCTTTACCATTCAATTAAAATTTTACCTTTATTGTATACTAACTCCCCATAAATACTTGAATCTATTTCAGAATATTTCAGGTTTCATCATCCCATTTACGTTTTTGTGAAAACAGAATAATGTTTTGACTATAGTAGCTTTGTATACATTTTAATTTATGTTAAGGCATGACCATCTTTAGTATTTTTACTTAAGATGTTTTAGTACTCAAACATTTATCCTGCTATATGAATTATTTAAAATAATTTTACCTATTATAAAAGAAGGCCATTGAAACACTAAGTAGAATGCATTATTTTATGTAATATCTTTGAAATGATTGCTATTTTTGAAACATTAGATCTTTTTAGCTAGATATTTACTATTTGTTTGGGTTTTATTAAATACTTTTCTAATATTCATATTCTCTTTATGTAATCAAGTATCTTTTATTTTTAGGTGTTTTATGGTTTTTGTTTTTCTTTAGATTGGGATATATACAGACACATATACAAATTTTTCTCCCCACAAAATAATCTTTATTAACTAGATACTGCTAGTTTGCACCAAAGCTATTAATTTATATATATACATATATTTATTTTATTTAGCCATCTTACTAGTTCTCCTATTCAGCCTAAGATTTCTTAATAAAGCCTCTTGAGATTTTAGGTGATTATCAGTAAATTTTTAAAACTCTTTTCAGATATTTATGTTGATTTTTCAAGTAGTTATAAAAACATTTTGTCTGATTACATTAGGTATAATTTTCAAAACACTATTGATTAATAGTAGTAATAAGTATTTCTGTATCATTCATGATTTTAGGGAAAATGATCTGTTTTCTTTTTAAAATATAACAGTAGGTATTTATATAAATAAGTTTTTATGAGGAATGACTAATGAATTTTATTAGTGCCTATAGTATTTATAAGTAATATAAATAGTATTTATCAATGGCATCTTACGATATAATCAAATAACTGTCATTAAAATTTTTTGACATAATACATTTTGTATTTGATTTACTAATGTTAAACTATGCTTACATTCGTGAAGTAAGTTTCACTTGCTCACAGTGAAATTATTATTTTAATACATGGCTGAATTAGATAAGCTAACATTTTATCTAAATTTTCACATCAGTATTTATAAGTGAAAATGATCTTTAGTTTCCTTACAGGGTACTGTCTCTATAAGGTTTTGGTGTTAAAGTTATGCTGGTTTCTTAAAATGAATTAGGAAGCTTGCAAATTTTTTCTATTCCTTAGATTATTTAAATACTACAGGAATTACATTTTAAAAAACGTTTGGTTTAGAATTCAGCTGTAAAGTCATCTCAGTCGAATGCTTCAAGAAGTGAGATTTCTAATATCTTTCTAATATCTCCTACGGCTATTGACCGGTGTTTATAGCTGATGATTGAAAGGCTTTAACAACCCGTGACTTTAAATGAAGATCTCAGTTTTCCTCAAGAAAAGTGACAAAAAAATGGTTGGGAAGAGCGAAGTCCCACTGGAAAAACACTGGAGAGTTACTTAATTAACTCATGCTGCAAAGAACTATGTTTCCTACTTGGATCTGAGTAACTACGGGAAGCAGCAGGATGAACAACAAAACAATCCAAATCACTGAACACAAATAAGCAGGGTTTTTTGTTTCTTTCTCAAGTGTTCCTTCACCTGAGAGACAAGAAGAACAATATAGTCTTATTCCATTTTCTTTGTCCCCAAATCTGCTTTGCCCCAGTTAGGCTCCATTTTAAAACAAGGTCAGGAAACAAAATTGTCATTTTCTTTGTAGAAGTGATTCTTTAAGCTCCTAATTACGTTTCTCTAAGTATTTCAATAAACATCTGCTCTCTGGCCCCTATTCCTCATACCAATAACTTTTCCTTTCTTCCTTCTCATAGTCTTGTGGGGTTTTTTTGTTTGTTTGTTTGTTTTTTAATCAAGCAGCTGAAACATATCCTCTCAAGTCAGTCATTTTCTATATCACTAGGTTTATAATTTTATCTTTGTACTCTAGCTAAACTATTTTCCCAGTTCTCCTTTTTGATACATCCCTATATCAGGCATGGGCTTCTTTTCATTATGTTCTTACTGTTGCTTTGAGTCACCAGAACTGCTCCCCAAAGAATAGACTAACTCAGCAGTGGCCTCGTCCCGAAATGATTTAATTGCTTTGAACCTCTCCAGATTATCAGCAATGTCAAAATTAAATCTGTTGTTTCAGAAAGTGAACCAGATGAAGCATGCTATGCTGTACCACCAGGAGATGAGATGCAGAACTAGATGATAAAGATGGATCATCAAACTCAAAAATGTAATTAAGCCACATCAAAGATAATCAGAAGGACTGTTTGTACCCTGTGTTCTCCTTTATGTCAGCTCAACACAGAAAAAACAAGCACACGCTTGATGAGAAAAGGTCTTTTGCATTTTGATCTGTATGAAAGGAAATAGAGTGCTCGGGCTGATAAGCCATAGGGTAGTGGAATTATATTCTAAATTAACATAAATTGCTACACTTACTCCTCATGGTAGAACCTGAGGAAGAGTTTTCTTTGCTTAATTGAATTTTAGTACAATAGAGACCTATAACTCAATTTTTATATTTTCTCTTTCAACCTTAAAAGCAGGAAAATTATGTTTCCTCACAAAAACATTATATATTTTCCAGGAAACAAAGTGAAAGACCACACTGGAAATCTTTTGAAAAGAATAACTTAAATGAGGATAACAAAGTACCTTTCTGAGGCAATTTCTGCTGTTTGACTGTATCTCAACTTTTCTCTGATCACTCTGCCCCTCTGCTTCTGAATAATGCTTCTTGCACATGGTACCCATGCTGGAGTCACTGTGTACTAAGTATTCAATGTGTTTCCCCTCATGTCTCAGACTTCTTTGTGGTGAAATTGGGTCCATGTAACTTGATTTGATCAATGGGCTATGAGCTCAAGTGTCACTTCTGAGATGAGGCAAATAAAAGTAGGTGTGCTTCCTTCATCATTCTTTCCTGTGCCGCTAAAACCTAAGAGGCAACAGGGTGAGAGCGCAGCATTACGAGATTGAGAGAGCTGTGACCCTGCATCATCTGACAGAGAGAGCCTCTGCCAACCCACTTCAGCCTATGCATGAATTTAAAATAAATCTGTACTGGCTAAGCTACTGAGATTTGGTACTTTATCAGTGTTAATAGCTAGTATTAATTACCCCGAATAATACAATGGATGATCACAAAACATTAGGGCAGAAAGACACTTAAGAAATCACCTATTTCAGTGTGTTTTACACCTTTGGTTGGGCTCATCAATGGAAGACCTTTATTGGATGAAATATAAAATACTTAGAGACAAAAGAAAAACTGCTTGATAGATCTCCTAGAGTCCCAGACTTGTTTCATCTTCCCTTCCCTCATTTCAACCTTAAGCTACCAAATCATCTCCAACATTTACACCTCCATAGATATACAGAGCAAGGTCATCACAGGAATCAGTTTGAAAGGCACTAATCTAGTCCAACTCTCAATTTGAGGAAGTTCCAAGAGTTTATATGTCTTTTCCAGGTCCTTTCTCACATATAGCAGAACAGGAGGGAGAGGGGGAGGGGAAGAAGGAGAGAGAATGTTTTCAACCCACCATACGAAATGCTTTGACTTTCCCATATGGTGAAGTTTTTGAGAGGAGGGAGAGGAGGGGTTGTAATGCTGGTTTATTGGTTTGCTTCCAGGGCAAAGCCTAGCCCATTACCCACCTGTTGATACTCAGTAAATATTCACTAATTGGATATTTACAAAGGATGTATCAATATTCACATATATCCAAGCCACCAATAAACAATTTAAAATATAAATAGGAAGTGGTGTAGTCATAATGGAAATTGGTTGGAAGTTAGAATTGAAATCCTAGAGCTGAACAACCATATAACTCCTGTGACACAGAAATTCCAAACATGTAAAAATATATTTCCAAGAGAAACACATGCATATGTACAACAGAACTCCCATTCAAGAATATTTTTAGCAGCACTGTTCACTATAGAAAGAACCTATTGTGAATAGTGATCTTATCTTGGAGAGCTGATGACCATGATGTGGTTTATTTCACAGAAATTAAAATGAACAGACTAAAGTAGCATGCAAAATACAGATAAATATTGGCAATGTAACATTATAGAAATTAATCCCCCAGATTAGATATAGCATATCCTTCTTCATAAAGTTAAACAACAAAGAAAATAAATATATATACATATATGTGTGTCTAAATGTGCATATATAATATATGAAGAAGCAATAGGTGTATATTTCACATACAGAAAGGAAGACAGGTTAAAGATCAACGAATGGTTTGGGATAATACTTAGCCTGAGTTAAGCGAGGCAAAGGGATGGAGGACATATGATTAGATGTCAGTCAATATTTCCAAGGTCTTAGCTTTTGATTTAGGTGCTGGGTTCACAAGTGACAGACAGATAAATATGGACTAACAATGAGCATGTGATTTGAACCTTAAGCTTGTGATTAATTCAATTCTGGGCCCTAGGTCTAAAGGAAAAGAATGATATCGAAGAACCCTAATGAATTTTAGGACAAAAAATGAAGGCAAAACTTGTTTACCCATCCCTCCATAAACTCATTACATACATTTGTAGCTATTCTTGATATAAATATTGAAGGGAAAATTAGCAATTATCAGATAATATCAGCTTTTGGAAAGATAGGTAAATAACTGTTTTCAGTTACCTAAAGAGTACAAATGGTAATATATCTAATTTAAGAATAACATGGACTTTCATGTCCTAAGGAAGAGAAAAATATATATGATCCATTCGATTATGGGTCTTTACATACACTCAAATACCTCTCACCTAAGGAGGATAAAATGGAACCAGAACAGTTTACATTGGCAGCCTTGGAATGCACTCCACTTCTCATCTCACATCCCTGATGCCAGCATGGTGCTTTTTCGCCACATTCATTCTGACTAGTTCTCTCCTCAGACCAGGTGAGTGATCTTGAGCATAATATCCATCAGTTTTTACACTCCCGTTTCCCCATTAATTGTTCTGAGCATTAGGAAGTAAATAAAAATATTAGTATAGGGTCTAATACTTACAGGTTTTCCAAGAAATGTTGATTGAATTTTAATCTCAAAGTAGACAAAAAGGAAAAGAAGGTTGTTGAGATGCGTACTCACTGATGTTTCAGGCAAGCTACGGAATGATGATACAGATATAAATCCTTTAAATATGAATAGTTAAGCCTCGCTCCTCTCCCTTTCCCTAAATCTGTTTATCCAGAAACATAAAGACAAATGTATCCACACCGGTGATCTGTACATGTAGTTTAGGGGCTTTCTATTAAATAATCAATGCTCATTTATAGAATATGTTGAGTTTCAGAGTAACTATTTTGTTCTATTTGGCACTGTTATAGCAAAGGTAATGCATTTCATCTGAATTTCATCTTTATTTTTGTGCTAAAGCGCCAGTAAAACATTTACTAAAATTAGGCAATTTTTAAACCATGAAAACTTAATTGCATTAATTATCTTTTCTCATCCTCGAATGTTTTATAATGAAACTAAATAATGGATGCAATAATGAATAAAGGGCAAGTTTGATTTGCATATTTTATAAACATGCTCAAGAAAGTAACTATTCTGCTTCGTTTGGAGTGGTAGTTAGGTCAATCAAGTGTCGATGAAAGAGAGCACCATTTCCTTGGGGCAGGTAGGGGCAAAGAAGTGTAACTTTGAAATGATGTCCTGGATGTCCTCCTTTGATCTTATGTGAGAGAAGATGAGAAAACAAAGCTTTCAAAAGAATGTTTATGTTTATGGAGAAGTCAATTGTGAAACTTAAAGTAGTTTTTCCATTGTCCCTCCCCCAATGTGACACATAATATGTTTAATTTACTGAGTGGAAATCTAGACAGATTGAGAAAATCCTTTCCAGGCCTTAGCTCATGAACTTGTTTATGATATAAAGACTATGATAAAACAGAGTAGAAAAGGCCAATGCACTTGAACGATCTTTGCTCCTTAGTCAGTTCCAGGGAGGCCCACTGCTCACTAGATTGGCAGCCATCCTGTTCCAATCCCTAGACACTACCCCTCAGGGTAAGTAGATTGCTGTTCCTGGCCACTCTTCCTCACTCCTCTCTTCTCCACTACCACCACCCCTCAACATGCACATGTAACTGAGACTGCAGATCTCTGACAACTGTGAAGTAAGCAGCACAGTGCATTTCTGAATCACTGTTCCTCCAAACAATATCTCATTGAGTAAAGCATTTATGAATAAATAAATACCCTCATTCTTCTGGAATATCTGTTTGTTTGTTTGATATATATTAGTTCAATGTAATAGAGATAAAGCCCTCAGGGAAAAAGAAAAATGGCACCTGAACAGAATATACTATATGAAATTCTGACAGAATCTTAGAATTTAAGAAAAAACTACATATCTCCTCCTCAGCCCAGTTCGTTTATCTGAGAAGGAAAATTTTGCACCACTCATGTGGACAAAAGGCAAAACCAAGGTCAGGCTTCTTCCGATCTTACATTGTTTAAGGATGAGAGAGAGAAAAAAATACACGTGACCTATGAAACTATTGTTAAATAAGGTAAAGATTCAAAAGATAAATGGTACTTCTAAAAATAATTCAGAATAGGGATCAAAAGAAAATTTCTAAGAACTGCTTAATATTTTCAATAAAGTTCAAGAGACATGGCTGCTATTAAATAAAAGGAGACCATTATAAATAACTAGTTGAGGCAAAAAATCAAATGAATGACATAAGGATGGATAGCTCAAACAGACAAACAAGCTATAGCTCAAACAAACAGACATAAGGAGATATACATCAGTGAAGTGTGTGAAAAGAGCCTTTTCGGAACTCAGAAGAATGGTACAAAATTAAAATAATGCAAGTGATGACTATGTAGAGGATGAAAAGCAGAGAACAAAACATGCAAACAAGTATGTAGTTTTCTTAAATGTGAAACCAGAAGAATCAGAACAAAAGCAAACAGAGATAAAGCACACTCAACAGTGTTCTGAGTATGACTGATTAAAATTCACCTATTGGTAACTTTTTGAACTATAAGAAAAAAGGAATTACTAGTGGTTTTTAAACTGTAAGAATAAAAAATCTCTATTCAGAAAAAAAGAAAGTCATTTCCCACAAAGGACCCAAACCAAGCTGGTTCCACACATTTTCACTATATGATAAAATTGGAGTCAGGAAGAAACATGCAAATAATGACGAGAGAAGATTATGGCACAATTTTTAAAAAATTCTATGAAAGCTGTTTTTCATGAACTAAGGCAGAAAGAAAGATGTTTCCAGACATATGAATGATTAGAATATTTAGTATTTGTATGTTAAGGTACATGAAAAGGTACTCAAATTGACTTAGATATATAGCATAATCAAGGATTTAAAATTGCCTATCACCTTTAAAAAAAGACTGTTATAAGCTATAAAACCAATTTTCAAAGGCAAGAGA
>NW_011889371.1:259990-262188 GCF_000151845.1 Pteropus vampyrus | reverse complement strand
TAACAATGTCCCTGGTAATATAATTGTTGTATATGAATGTAAATTGAGAGATCCTAAACAACAAAAGCAAAAAAGAAATGCAAATAGTGATTGCAGAAATCTTATTAGATAATGAAAGAAAACAAGCCAGTAGTTCACATTTTTCAGGACTCAAAATTCGAAACAGAAATCATCATTATCACATGAATCCTTTTAAAAATGAGCACTGGGAAATATAATGAAAAATGTCTTCTTCTGAAGTTCTGAAAAAGAATCAGTAATTTTTTTTTCCCATTTCTAGGGTAATCATATATTTTTGAAGCTTTACTTTTTCTATTAATTAATGTAATTATTTCAATAATCAAGGAAATCAAATTAATTTCTCTGAACTGTGTTGTTTTATTGTTATATTCAGAAACAATCTATTCCATTTTTTTAAAAATATTAGCGGCATTAGGTAGGATCCCATAAAATTGATAATTTGTTGATAATAAAATAATAAGGCACGGGGTGATAAATCATGAATATACACTTTTCAAGTAAGGAGATGAGCAAGAAAACTCCACTTTCATGCTAGAAATGGAGCAACATAAAAAAAATACTGAAATTTAAATATCAGGCATTATACTGCTATTTAGTCTATGTTCTAATTAAATAAAGAAATCTATTTCCAATTATTGATAATTCCTGCATTTTTTCCAGAATACAACATCATGACTTTATTTAAAAGAACAGATAGATTATTAAAGGTTATGCTTTCTAAGCTGACTACTTTTTAAATTTGTTTGGTTGAAAACATTTTTTTAATCTGAAATGCAGTCATCAAACTTAGTTTTATTTCATTATTTTGGTAAATGCCATATTCCAGATTTTCTCTTTTACTCCATATGCTAATAAAGTAATTTGTACATGCTTCATTTTATTTTGAGGCTTATATGAGAAGGGGTCCTATGCTTACTAATTTTTCAATGAAATAGAATTTGATTTTAAAGAAATTGAAAGGACATCTCAAGACAAATTCTGTTGTTCCAAAATTCTGTATATCTGAACATCAAACCTCTTCCTTAGGTTAAAATGTATTTTCTTGTTTTTTTACCTTCCCCAAGGTAAATGGGAATTTTACTAAGGCTTGAGATTTCATCATCATAATTATCACCATCAGTATCTGGCACAAGTAGCCACTCAAATGTTTACTGAATGAATGAATGAATCACCAAATACCCATCCACTATGTTCCCAGACTATACTTCATATATACTCTACATATATATTCTCACATGTACATGTTTAAGATTTTCTCTTCACTGCAATCTTGTAAATTAGGAATTATAATCCTCATTGTAGAAGAGGAAAAAGGTGCATAGGTTAATTCAAAAATGCAATCATACAGCTAAGAGCGACAGAACTGGGTTTCATACTTTTTTTTTTTCTAGCTCCAAATCTTACTATTTTCTACTAAATCAGCTACTAAAAGTATTAAGAAACTTATGCTAACTCTTCATTTAGATTAAAAATTCTGTCAAGTGCAAAGTGTAAAGATTGGTGCTCTGGAAGACAGAAAGATGAATAAGCATAGGCACTCCAAGGGGTTTATAAAGAGAAGACAGCTGTGTGAACAACTAATAATGTTATGCTGGAAGTCAGAATGAGATAAGTGTGGGAGCACTATAGTGCAGAGTGCATACTGCAGGAGCATGAGTAACCAAGAAAGTCACTTTTGAGAGGAAGAAGATCAAGGGATGCTTTACGAATTAAGAGGAATTGGAAGTGGGCTTTAAAGAGTAGGTACAGTCTGATAGGAAACAATATTTCTTACAGAGTGAAGAGTGGGAACAAAAGTTAGGATGTAGGAAGACACTGTATGTTTCTCATTCACACTTGCATTCATTCATTCATTCATTCATTCACTGACTAATGTAAATGTTGGGCAGATAGCAAGTTGGACAAAGTAGTTGCCTATAAGAGCTTGCATTCATTCTAGAGGTAATCAGAGTAAAAATACCAGGAAAACAAATGAATATAAATTTTCAGAGAGTAATAAGTTTGAGTGAATTAAAACAGTGTTTGGACTGAGTAGTCAAAAAATGAATAGGTTAAAGTAAAAGAAATTCAATAGCTTTTCCTAAATTAGATATTTACATTTAATTTGACCTAGCTATCTTCCTTTACACAAAAATAGTTGTTCAAAAATGATTATTAACAATAAGAACAACAAAACA
>NW_011889371.1:256176-258950 GCF_000151845.1 Pteropus vampyrus | reverse complement strand
TGACTAATGTAAATGTTGGGCAGATAGCAAGTTGGACAAAGTCGTTGCCTATAAGAGCTTGCAATCATTCTAGAGGTAATCAGAGTAAAAATACCAGGAAAACAAATGAATATAAATTTTCAGAGAGTAATAAGAAGTTTGAGTGAATTAAAACAGTGTTTGGACTGAGAAGTCAAAAAACGAATAGGTTAAAGTAAAAGAAATTCAATAGCTTTTGCTAAAATTAGATATTTACATTTAATTTGACCTAGCTATCTTCCTTTACACAAAAATAGTTGTTCAAAAATGATTATTAACAATAAGAACAACAAAACAGGCATAATCTTAGTAAGTACCAGCTACTATGAAACCTTATGCAGCTGTTTAAAAGAATGAGACTCTCTTATTGATCTCAAGGAATAGTTATGCTGCATTATTATTACAATAAAGAGCAAGTTGCAAAATATGATCAGATTGAGGGGGAAAAGTTTTGAATATATTAAGTTTTGTGAAGGTAAGGAAATAAGCACTTTTAAATACTATTGATAGAGTATAAATTGGTAAATTTTGCTCCAGAGGACTTGACAGTATATATCAATATTAAGAATGCTCATATTTAAATGCAAATTGAAACCAGAATGAGATATCACCTCACTCCTGTCAGAAATCAACAAAGCAACAAACTAGTATTGGCAAGGATATAGAGAAAAGGGAACCCTCGTGTACTGTTGGAGGGATTGTAAAGTTTTTGAGGTTCCTCAAAAAATTAAAAATAGAACTATCATATGACTCATTCCACCCTCTCTGTTCTATGTGCTTGGAATGCTTAAAAAGTTATTTTGCACATTCTGAACCTATCTTCCATGTAATATAAATTTTCTAACCATTTTTTACAGTACATTTTTAATGTCTGTTTTTGTTCTCTATACTGAAGAAAGCTTTGACTTGTTAAATCATTCTTTAGCTATGTCTACTCTGCCATTAAACTAACTAATGAGATATTGAAATTTCTACCAAGGTATTTAAATTGGTATAAGTATTGTTGATCCATGATGTTCTGCATGAAATACATTCATCTGCTCTTTTTTTCCCATCTGCTTTCTTTCTTTACTGAATTAGTTTGTAATTAAGATTATTTTAAAATTATCAATTATTTATAATTACCAAGACATTTATTTTTCTTCCAATAATGGCTTTTTAAAGTAGATATCATCTAATATCAACTATAGTTAACTATTATTATTTATTCAAATAACTAAATTTTTAAGTGTAAAGTCATCTATTTGGTGAATTTGTTGAATCTATTTCATAGTGGTAGATTTCTTCATGCAATTACTGGTTGTCTGACCATCTTTGTACTCCACAGTCCGTGTTTGACTCTTTGAGATGCCTGCTGCTTTGTTGAATAGCTCCCTCAGGTGCTTGTGAGAAAGCACAAGGCATGTTTTATGGGTGAGTTTGTAGCTAGTCTTCAGCTCCCTAACTTCATGCCCCTCCTGCCAGTCACTAGCCAAGCAAGGGACCACTCCTCTGTTCTCACAGCCTGCATACAGTCATCACTTTATCATGACAACAAACTGTTACTGCCCACTGCTCAGCAACACTGGGGGGAAGAAAAGGGAGGGGGGGCGGGGGACTGACTGGTTTTCCTCCTCAGAAAGAAATTACTGTATTACTGATCTCAATGTTCCAGAAGTCTCAACTGCTTCTTGCATTCATTGACTTTGGGGTTGCAGCTCCCTGTGGGGGAATCATTCCCACATCTGCAGTGGGGTGTATTTTCTTTCTTTTGTGCTGCGTCTTTTCTATGGCATTGTTCTGCGTGAATCAAATTCATCTGCTTTCCTTTCTCTCGTCTGGTTTCTTTCCATCATGAATTGTTATTGTTTTATAACATAATTAAGGTTATTTTTAAAAATACCCTTTTGGCTATTTTAAGAGATTTGGGGAAGCATATGAATTTGTTCAGCCAACCATCTTTATCTAACTACTTTCTTTTCACACTCCATTAAATTAATTCAGCAAGAAAAATATTCTCTGAAAAATGGCTGCTTTTACCCAGAAAATGGAAACCAAAAGTATTGAACATATTCCTCATGAAATAATCATATAGAAGGCAAGCAAGCAAAGTCAGTTTTATTTTTTGTTTTTTCCTGTGTTCATTATTAAACTTTCATCTTTTAGCTTTCAACCTACCCTTCTATTCTTCGCTTTTTGTGATTCTGAGGCTGGGAATGTGCAAAGCTGGATCTTTTGCCAGCTGGATCACTGTTAGGGTCTGACAATAGGGGGCACCAGAGAGAGAGTAGACAAGAGGAGAAAGCAGGTGTACTTTCCTACTAGGTTATTTCTTGTTCCTGTTTGGTTCCTGTTCCTTTTAGCATCACCCAACAAAGATGCACTATGCCAGCGGCTGGTTGTTCCAGTAGCACAGTTAACTCCAGTTACTTTTTTCCCTAACACTGACAGAACCAACATCACTGTGGCCCCTCACAGGACCCAGTTTCAGACAAATGGTGTCCCCTTCTCAAAGGTTTAGTTCTCAGTCCCATGCAACACCTCTGTGGTATTCTTGAGGCAAGAACACAGCTCAGCAACAGCCCCTCCTCAGAAGTCTGAGTCCGAGCTCTGTGAGTCCCTCATCCAAGCTTCTAAATTTTAATAATCATAACATTTTCCCTTTATTTACTTAGTCCTAGGGATGTTCTGTGAAATCTTACTGTTCCCTTTTTCAGATGTCCAATTCTTGGATGACAACTCTTTTTATTAACTTCTGTTAAAATTGCTGTGGTTCT
>NW_011889371.1:252363-254836 GCF_000151845.1 Pteropus vampyrus | reverse complement strand
GCTTATGTCAATCTGTTCCATATAAAAATAAGTAAGTGACATATCCTGAAAGGAAACTTCATTTAGAACTTTATCTTTAAAAATATTTCTGTTTTCCAACCATTTTTTTTTTTGTCCAAATAAGACCAAGTAATCTTTCTAACTTAAGGTTAATTTAATCAAGGATCTAAAAAACTCCACATAAAACTGTCTCCCCCGAAATTATTCTTTGAAGCTTGCCAAAAGTTCTTAAAAATGTAGATACTGTAACATGTTTTTAGTTACAACTTCATTTTTATCACTCTTCTGGTAAAAACAAACCTAGTATATGATTCTACTCACTGATATATAGTCCCATCAAAATGCTGTCTCTTATCAGAAATTATTCATAAAATTTAATTAAGAATGCATTTATTTATTTATTTGAGAAGTTTTTGAGCACCTTTCATATGTTAGTCACTTTTTTAAGCCCAAGGTGAGACTTCCCAAAGATTACAACAAATAAAAGGTTACTTCATTTTTTCTTACATTATTGAAATTCCACCTGTTTATCTTAGTATAGTGGCGGTCAGCTAGAAGAGAAATAGGCAGTTAATAGTTGAAATGAGTGAGCTTCTTTATTGAAAATAGTTGAAACAATAGGCAGAGCCTAATTGAAGTAATTTCAGCTGACTGAACTTGAATAATTTGTTCAATAATATCATCATGTTTTATAGTTGAATTAAATACACATATTTTACTATAATATTTTTACTCACCGCTATTGTTTATATCCCACTCCATTCTTTGAATTCACTTTTCCTGTTGTTGGAGTCCATACTTTTGTAGTCCTCTCAGCAAGAATCTGTAAGAAGTAAATTCTATTAGACTTTTGTTTGTCCACAACTTTTTTGTACTTACTCTTGAAGTCCGGTATAGTAGAGTAGTCTCAGGCTATGATTCTTTTTTCCTCAGCATTTAAAGATTTTATTCTATTGCCTTCTAGCATGTATTAACACTGGGAGGCAGGGAGGAAGCAGTGTAATTGTTGCTACTTTCTAAGAAATCTGCAAAACAAGTCCTAATTAGGTTCTCTCATTTTTCACCTAGGGCCACACCATATACCTTCTATAATTCTTGCCCTGTGAAAGGAATATGGCTAAAGGAACAAGTGGGAGCTGAAAACAAGGCCAAGGGTCACTCACTTAAATCATGAAATTAAAGGACAGCATTTATCAGAGGCCACATTTTCTATTTCACACAAGAGTGTCATATTGGGTGGTAGTGTCACTATATTGTATATAGGATTGAACTTCTACTTCTCATATTCACCACTTCAGTCACTATCTGAGGACCAATCTCCTTCAATTCAGAAGATATTCTCTTGTTTCTTTTTTCTGTTTGTTTTCCCTATTCTATAGTCACAACTGTCTGTATTTCATGATTCCTTTTTCTCCTTTTATGATAATACTTATTCCTTGTCATTTTAGAATTTCAAAAACTTAATTAAAAAATCTGTTTTAGAACACTATCTTAGTATTTGTGTTTCTTCAAATGATAGTTTACCTACTTTCTGGTTTACTGACCATCTTTCATGAAGTTTTGTGTTCCTCTTCTTGAGCAAAACTTTTTTTCTTTCATTTTGCTCACTGCTATAGTGATGCAGTATCTAGGTACTTTAAATATGCTTTTTATTTTGTCCAGCATTGTTATGTGGGGAGTGTTAAAGGAGGTGGTCAGTGCATCAATTAACAACATTTTAATTAGAAGTTTTAAATATATATTTCTAATGTATTATTTGCTAAACCAAGAGGTGTTCAAAAATGTTTTAGTTTTGATTTGCAAGGTTAACAGTCATCCAAAGTGACTGTATTACTTTGTATTTTCCCCAGCAATGAATGAGAGTTCCTTGTTTCACATCCTCACCAGTTTTTAGTGTTGTCAGTAGTTTCCCTGATGACATATGATGTGAAGCATCTTTTCACATACTTATTTGTCATTGTAGATCTTCTTTGGCAAAATGACTGTTACAGTCTTTGGTTGTTTTCTTATTCCTTGGTTTTAAGAGTTCTTTGTATATTTTGAATAATAGTCATTTATTGGACAGGTTTTTTTGCAAATATTTTCTCCTCGTGTCTTATCTTTTCATTCTCTTGACAGTGTCTTTTGCAGAGCAGAAATTTTTAATTTCAATAAGTCTAGCTTACAAATTCTTTCTTTATGAATTGTGCCTTTGGTGTTATATCTAATAAGTCATAGCCAAATTCAAGGTCATCTAGATTTTCTACTTTGTTATCTTCTAAAAATTTTATAGTTTCACATTTTACATTTAGGTGTATGATCCATTTTAAATTAATTTTGTTAAAAGTATAAGGATTGTGTCTATATTAATTTTCTTTGCATGTGAATGGCCAGTGGTTCCAGTACCATTTATCAAAAAGACTCTTTTCTTCTATCATATTGCCTTTGTTCTTTTATTAAAGATCAGTTGACTATATTTATGCAGGGCTACTTT
>NW_011889371.1:230172-250548 GCF_000151845.1 Pteropus vampyrus | reverse complement strand
TTAGGTTGAAAGGTGCTTGGGTTGTGGCTTTACCTTGTCCACATTACAATAGCTGACTTGGTGCCATTAATTCATTTTTGTTACTCATTTTCTGAAAGCAATCTGACCCATGTGAGGAGCCACTGATGAACAAATGGACACAGTGAGGAGCACAGGAAGAAGATGTGGAAGCTAATCGAATCAGTCTTTTCCTCTGTCAACTTCTTCCTCCTTTGAGTTAAGTTCTTACACCTGATTACTTTACTGAAGCTTTGAAATGCCTGTGTATTTGTTGAGTCTTTCCCCAGTAACAAGAGTAGAACTCAGCTTCTTTACTAGCTATTCATTATTTCTAGTTTTTTAAAAATTAAAAGTAGGGGAAGAGGTGAACAAAATATGGCCAACAGTTAAATTCAGTCCATCATATTTTTGTAAACTGTTTTAATGGAACACAGCCATGTACATTCTTTACAGTGTCTATGGCTGTTTTCATGCTACAAAAAAGAATTGAATAACTGCAATAGATACTATATAGCACACAAAGCTAGAAAACATTTACTAACTGCCCTTTTACAAAAAAAAAAAAAAAAGTTTGCTTACCCCTGGGTCTAGGGTCCTGACACTATTTGTTCAGGACTTTCTAACTTTCTGTGCAAGCTTTCTATGGTTCAAGCTTTCTCATATGTAAATTGGGGACAAAAATATTACCTATCTCTCAGGATTCCTGTGAAGATGAAATTAGATAACACATGTGAAGCACATAGCACAGGGGCTGGGGAAGCACTCAATAAACATTAATTAGTATTGTAGGGGCTTGATGTCTTTTTTGAAGCAATCAATTTGCACTATTTCTTGTGAAGCAGTTCATACAGAGAACAAGAACTTCAAACCTGAAGGTTATAACTTATGCTATCTTAAGTAAGTTATATAGATATTTCTTATCTGTATAATAGGACAATGAAGGCTACCATGGAGGGTGGTTGCATAGTAAACTATCAAGTAAACTTGGGAGATAAAATACATGCCCCTGTCCAATGTCTAATAAAAAAGACAATAAAGTTGCAAAAAGCACAAACTCTACAAAATCAAAGAGTTCTGGTAGAAAGATGACACAGATAAAAATGGCAACAAATATTTGCAAGCCAGAAAGCAGAGTAAGTGTTAACTGGTTAGAGAAATCTAAAAGCTGACAGTGAACAATGGGGAAAAATAAAAAGCAAGCCAAGCCATACTTCAATCAAATGGAAAGACTAAGAAATGGGAGAGAAGAAGAAGAAGGTGGATGGGTATTTGCATAAGAAGCAGTTAGGCACTAATTCACTCCCTTGCCCTGTCATAAGACTAGAAGTCTGGAAAGATTGAACAAAGGGGCCTCTGAACTCAACATTAAACAGGAATATGCACAAGTAAAGGTTGTAATGCTGAAAACAGAGTAATTAAGGGGAAGTGTACATTTATTTGATGAGATTCCCCAGTCTCTTTCCCCTTTGGTTCCTAGAAGTCTGGCAGTCTTATGCTCCCTGAGAGGAGAGCAAAAGATTTCTCTGTAGAGAAGCTTATTGACTCATGAAACAACACTTGGATACTCTGACCATGGAGGGCCTGATTTCACATCATCATGCTGCTGTGTGGCTCAACAATCAAAAAAATGTCTATTGAGCTCCTAGTACCACATGCTTAAATAAGAACCAATATCAAAAGCCCAAAGACATCAAAATAAAGCATCTCATATGAATGATACCAAGACAAATAAATGTTAAAAAAAAAAATACAGTAGAAACGAAAGTTCAAAAAACAAAACAAAACGAAGCTACCAGGGAGGACTTCAAAAATACTTCTAAACAATATCCTTGATAAGAAAAGAGACGTTTACACCTGTCAAAGATCCAGAAATAGCAAAATTTAAACCACCAAAACAATAGTATTTACTAAGAGTTTATTGTGTAAATTGGGAGCTTTCAAATTTAAAACTGTTATGAAGCTGTTATGAAGGGGCAGAAAAGTTACAGGATGGTTTAGAAAGTGATAATGCAGACACTGGTTAACCTTTAAGCAGGGATTTGGTTAAAAGTGATATTCATTATAATTTGACATCTGTATATTCTATTGTGTGTTTACCACCCAAAGTCTAGTTTCCTTCAGCTACCATATATTTGATCTCCTTTATCCACTTCACCCTTTCCCATCCCTCTATATCTGACCCCTTTTACCCCATCTGCCCCCTCCTCCACTGCCTACCCTCTGGTAACCACTTGTCTATAGTCCATGACCATGAGTTTCTGTTTATTTGTCCTGTTCACGTGTTGCTTTTAGGTTTATATCCCACTTGAAAATTATATAATTGTATCAACCAATGTTACCCCAATAAACTTAATTAAAAATATTTAAAAAATAAAAATTAAAAAATAAAGAAAATCGGAGGCTTTCATCTACAAAGGCCAAAAATAAATAAATAAATAAATTTAAAGAGTGATATACAGAAGTCAGTGGCATTTTTATACACCAGTGATGAATTTCAGAGAGAGAAATTAAGAAAACATACCCATTTACAACTGCATCAAAAACAATAAAATACCTTAAAATCAAATTAACCAAGGAGGTAGAAGACTTGTTCTCAGAAAATTATAAATCATCGAAAAAAAGAAATTAAAGATACAAATAAATGGAAGTATACACCGTGCTCACTGGTAGGAAGAATCACATCATTAAAAAGGCCCTACATCTCAAAGCAATCTACAGATTCAATGCAATCCTTATCAAAACACCAATGGCATTTTTTAGAGAGCTAGACAAAATAATCCTAAAATTTACATGAAACCATAAAATACCCCAAATTGCCACGGCAATCTTGAGAAACAAGAACAAAGTTGGAGGTACCACACTACCTGATATCAAACTATACTGCAAGGCTATAGTAATCAAAACAGCGTAGTATTGACATAAAACAGATATATCGATCAAGGGAACAGAATAGAGCCTAGAAATAATCCACATCCATACGCTCACTTACTATATGACAAAGGAGGTAAGAATATACAATGGGATAAAGACAGTCTCTTCAATAAATGGTGTTAGGAAAATTGGACACATACATGCTAAAAAAAAAGGAAACTGGACTTCCTTCTTAACCATATATGAGAATAGACAAAATGGATTAAAGACAAATGTAAAACCCAAAACCATAAAACATCTAGAAGAAAGCATAAGCAGTAATCTCTCTGATACAGCTACTAATAATTTCTTTTCAGACATTTCCTTAGACAAGAAAAACAACAACAACAAAATAAACAAATGGGACTACATCAAACTAAAAACGTTTTTGCACAGTAAAAGAAATGATCCACAAAATGAAAAGAGAACCTACTGAATGGGAGAAGATATTTGCTTAACATACATCTGACAAGGGGTTAATATTCAAAATATATAATGAATTCATACAACTCAACAACAAAAAAAACAATCCAATTTAAAAAATGGGCAGAAGAACCGAATAGATATTTCTCCAAAGAAGAAATACAGATGGCCAATAGACATATGAAAAGATGCCCAAGGTCACTAATCATCAAAGAAATGCAAATTAAAACCACAATGAGCTATCACTTCACACCTATCAGAATGCTACCATCAATAAATTAAAGAATAAATGTTGATGAGGATGTGGAGAAAAGGGAACCCTCATATACTGTTAGTGGGATTGCAAATTTCTATAGCCACTATGGAAAACAGTCTGGAGGTTTCTCAAAAAATTAAAAATGGATATACATTTTGACCTAGCAATTGCACTTCTGGACATTTATCCAAAGAAAACCAAAACAATTCATAAAGATCTATGCACCCTTATGTTCATGGCAGCACAATTTACAATAGCCAAGATAAGGAAGCAACCAAAACGTTCATCAATGGATGATTAGATAAAGAAGTTATGCTTCATATATAAAATGGAATATTACTAAGCCATTAAAAAAATGAAATCCTACCATTCACAACGACATGAATGAACCTAGAGGTTATTATGCTGAGTGAAATAAGTCAGACAGAGAAAGATAAATACCATATGATTTCACTTATATGCGGAATCTAAGGAACAAAAAGAACGAACTAATCAAAAACAGACCTAGTAATATAGAGGACACTCTAGTCATAGCCAGAGGGGAGTGGGGTTGGTGGGCTGGGAAAATGAGGTGAAGGGCTGACGAAGTACAAATTAGTAGTTGACAGATGGTCACGGGGATGGGGAGCATGGCAGAGGGAATACAATCAGCAGTAATGTAATAGCTAGGTGGAGAGCCAGAGGAGAGAAAGAGCAATTAGGGGGATCATTTTATAAACTATATAAATGTCTAACCAATGTACTTGAAACTAATAATAAAATAAAACAGAAAACAATAACTATTGGCAAGAATGTGGAGAAATTAGAACCTCTCTGCACTGGCTGATAGGAATGTAAATGATGCAGCTGCTATAGAAAACGGTATGGCATTTCCTCAAAAAAAAAAAAATACTATATGATTCAGCAATTCCACTTCTGGGTATCTACCCAAAATAAATAAAAGCAGGAACTTACAAAGATATGTGTACACCCATATTCATTCCAGTATATTCACAACAGCCAACAGGTGGAAACAATTTAAGTGTCCATTGATAGATAGAATAGATAAACTAAATGTGCTATATACATACGATGGAATATTATTCAGCCTTAAGAAGGAAAAAAACTTTGACACACCGTACAATGTGGATAAATCTTGAAGACATTATGCTAACTGAATAATCAGTCAATAAAGGACAAATATTGTACGATTCTATTTATATGAGGTACCCAGAGTAGTCAAATTCATAGAGTCAGGAAGTAGAATGGTGGCTTCCAGGGACTGGAGGGAGAGGGGAATGGGGAGTTAATGTTTGATGGATACAGAGTTTCAGTTTTGCAAGATGAAAAGAGTTCTGGAGATCAATGGTTTGCACAACAACATGCATGTACTTAATGTCACTAAACTGGACACTTAAAGTGGTTAAGATGGTAAATTTTATGTTATGGATATTTTATCACAATTAAGAAAAAATAAGAAAGTATAAAAATCAAAAAAGTTAAGTGATTATCTCATACCAATTTTAAACAGATGACTTAAGTTTCTTTTTATGAATATCAGAGGTATTTTTAAAAAATAACCTAAGTTAAGTTTCACATAGGTTCATGAAATTAGCTAGATTTAGTTTTGCTTCCATGGCTTAAAATGGTTTTGTCTGCTCAGGGAATTCTCGAATCAGGTCTCCATTTTTGTTTTAGAAACCCCCATCCTTCACTGGCAAGTTAGACATTCCTACAAAGCAGTTACAAAGCTCCTGGCTGTGCAGACAACACTGTATCCTGGGATTGTGTCCATGTGTCTACTGAGGCTAGAGTTTTAGAGAACCTGAAGGAAGCCATGTCTTGGCTATTCTTTGTGGCCTTTAGTAGAATCTTAAGGGAAAAAAAAAAAAAAGAAGAAGGAAACCTTCGAAATAAAGGAGAGCCCTTGAAGGCTAGGATATGGGGGTGCCTATTTCTCAAAAACTAAATCCATCAAGTCTATTGTCAAGACTTCAGAGCTATAACCACGACTGACCACAGGGAACATAAGGACCCAAAGATCACTGGAACGTATGCTCCTCAGAACAGAGACTATATTTTTATTTTCTCATTATCGACCCTCTGAACAGTGGCAGGCACATGATAAGTGCTTAGTAAGTATTTACTGAATGAATAATTGAATGACTCAACATGCATTATTAGCCCAAGTATTTGATTAAATTAAAATTGGATGAAAGGACACCACAGTTTTATGGTGTTGTTTTACCAGAGAAATCCCAAGCTTTTCAAACAAGGTAGTTTGTTCAGGCTTGATCTCTCATCCTCAATTATGGAGTTGTTTAGTCTCCATTTCGTATGTAATTTTAAAACATCCATTAAGCTAAATCAGTATGCTATAAGGGAAAGAAGATAGAGATGAAGAAACAGTTCTTAGAAATTAAATATATGATGGTAGAACCTGGGGGAAAAAGTGTCAGAAGGTAATATTTTATAGGGCAGAAAAAATAGAGGGAAAATCATAATTAAAAGATTAATCTAGAAGAGCCAACATCTGAATAGTAAGTATCTGAAGAAGAAATAACAGGGATTATTAAAAGAAAAAAATTTAAGGAGGTAATACCAGGATATTTTCCATAATGAAATGAAAGGGCCTGTCAAATCCCCAAAATGTTATTTGAAGAATATCTTATAGTGAGACACAGCATGGTAAAATTTCAGAACAATGGTGACAAACAGAAGGCCTTAAAACTTTCAGAGTAGAAAGACCAACAGCAATAGTAAGACAAATGGCAAACAATGAATTGAAGATATTAATAAAAGCAGACTTCTCAACAACAATGGCAGTAAAAGAAATACTAAAAAGAAATGAAGAAATGCTTTTGACATATTGAAGGAAAGGGATTTTAACCAGAATGCTCTACTTAATCAAACTATCAATTAAATGTGAGCATAAAATAAAGACATTTCAGGTATGCAAGGTATAAGACACAAAAACAAAACAAAAACCTTGCACAAACCCTTTCTTGGCCATTTATTGGAAGACGTGTTGAATAAGTAAAAAAGAAGTAAACTAAGAAGGAGGAAGATGTGTTATTTGAAGGCTTTCTGGGAATAAAGTGGGGGTAGCTGTGTAGACTGTAAATCTCTCTGAATTATCCCTAAATAAAAAGTAGTATAAATTAAACAAATACTAATGACATCTACAACAAACCTCAGTTTGGGGATACATTATATCCCCCAACCATAAACTATGAGTAAGTGGGGAAGAGCCAGCGAAACAGTAACACCTGAATTTTATCAACAATGGTGTGGGATGAAATATATGGGGTTGGAAGTAGGAAAGACCAAGGAATTTCTTTCTGATGGCCTTGAGAGCGAAAGGACTCAAATGTTCATAAATTTTGGTTTCCTAGTCTAAAATTCAGCAAACTTTCTTCCCTCATCCTCTTCCCCCTGCATCTAAAGGAATATCCTTTTACTCTCAGCAACACTTCAAAGGCAATTATTAGGCTTACACTACTTTCTGTAAACTCACCTAATTTCCCCCCCATCATTAATAAATTATATTATATCTGCATTATTAGAGCATATAGCCTTTAAACATGCTACTAAATCCCATAAAAGTCGAGGGCATTTATATAATTTACTAAGTAAGAAAAGTTTTGAGAGTGAAAGGGACTACTACTAATTAAGCCAAGATAAGAGGGATAAACTGGACTGTATTGGCAAATTGGATATATGATCATCCTGTTTATAACAACCATTTAGTCTTACTATTATAGGTAATATATATTTAATGCTTATCACATGTCCTTACACTGAAGTCCACTGTCCAATAAATTCTGCAGGAAGAGCTCACGATAGCAATATAGATCAAGTCTTTGCACATTCATGGAAGATCTACTCAGCCTTAATACTTGAAGGTAGACAAATGACAAAATGTGATTCTTATTTTCTTATTTTTAGTAACATTTTTTATAACGGCCTTATTGAGATATAACTCACATACAATTTACCCATTTAAAGTTTGCAATACAATGCTTTTTAGTATATTCACAAGGTTGTTCAACCATCACCACACTCAAGTTTAGAACACTTTCCTCACTACACAAAGGAAGGCTGTCCCCCCACCCATTTGCCCCCAACTCCTCCAATCCTAAGAAACCACTATTTTCTGTCTCTATAGATTTGCCTGTTATGAGAATTTCATATAAATGAAATTACATGATCTTTTGTGACTGGTTTCTTTCACTTAGCACAACATTTTTAAGGTTTAGCAATATTATAGCAGGTATCAGTACTTTTTTATGGCTGAATAATATTTCATTGTATAGGAAGAATAAAATTAAATTACCAGTTTAATGGAAATAAGAGCTGACAAAAATTTTTAAGAAATGGTTTGACTAAATTGCTTTTTCTCTATCAGCATTATACTTGATATGGTTATTGTATTAAGTATGAGATATAAATCTAATGTTAACTATAATTTATTTAATAAATATATATTTAATATAAGCACAGAATATATTTAATATTTTAATGGGAGGAAGTATTTTATACTTCTTTTAATATAAGATATTTTATATTATCGATATGGAAGAGTTAACAACATGGGGGAACCCTGTTAGAGGTCCAGGCATACATACAAAAGGTAAGGACAGAAATATGGCTTGTGGAATTTTTTTCTGTCTACAAGGGAAATAACATTTCTGATAGTCACCTTTTAATGTTCCGATTACTACAACACCTTAAATAATACAGTTTTACCAAAGCAAAGGACCCTTACAATCAGTGAACAACACACTGAACAGCTAGTTTTCTAAGTGAGAAATAGTTAAAACTCCTCAGGTAAAGAATGCACTTGAGAAATAGTGAACATATCAATTCTAATAATTGAGGCGCAAACTAATCGCTTCTTGTGCTTCTCTTACCACCACCTCCAGTAACTACAATTTTGTTGGGAGGGCATTTGGATGTTTCTCTAGAATTTAACAAAAAAATTACCGTAGCTTTATACATATTTTTTTCTTTTGTTATATGAATAGTAAGTCAGGTACAGTAATAATGGTATGTATGTGAAGAAAAATATTATGCGATGATTATCACTTAAAGTAGAGGTGCTCTGCAGAGTGTCGAGTAGAGCAGTTTTCAACATACACAAGATACTTGCCCTTGTGGAGTTTTTAGGCTAAGGACTGATTTGTAAGCCTAGATGCTCATGCAATCACCTAAGGTGCTTTTGATCCATGAGCTTCATCCTCTGAGATTCTGACTTCATTGGCCAGAGGTGGGGCCTGAGCATCAGTTTTGTAAAAGCATATCAAGTCATTCTAATATGCAGCCAGGGTTGAGATCTATCATTCTATGAGATGGATCATTTGATCAATATACTTCAGAGCCATGTGGCAGATCTGACCTTGGACGCCATCCTTATGCATTTAAACAGGAGAGAAAGAAGTCAGCATGGTATGGATGGAAAGTCGAAATTTGAGGAAATTACCAATTAGTTCTTATTCTCCCCATAAAGATAAAATTTCCCATGTATAGTGAGGACAAAAGGAGGCTTGAAAAGGGGAAAAGAATCTGGACAGTTTATCCTAATAGTTGGAAGAGAAAATTGATACACATACACTATCAGAAAGTTTTGAAGACCCAGATGAAGTCAGAAACCTTGAATTTGTAGTAGCACTAATTTCTATCTATGCTTGATTTTCTGTCATAGATGGAAAGAAGTGTATATATCTTATCTTACTTACAAAATGTGAATTATTCTCATTTTTGCTTTAATTTCTGAGCCCACAGTGTGATGTTGGTAATGCTAATCTATAGAGACTCAACAGGAAGTATAAAAAGACCTAGATCTAGTGCCAGCCCCACCCTAGTGCCTAAATTCTTACAGGGAAATATAGTTCTGACATGCACATTACCTACACACCAGACACTTCTGGGCTTTATACATATTTAAGTCACTAAGTCACTTTATACATATTTAAGTCATATTTAAGATGGGGCTTTTTGTTTAATGATAGAATTTGCTATCACTTTGATTCTTTGTTCTTACATGCCTCTCAGCATGCAAATGGCAGCACAAGGTAACTTTGGTGTATTGAGTATCACTGGAGAGATGAATATCATTTAAGAAAAGAGTTTAATGATTTCTTTCCTAAAACTGTCCTCAAGTGGTAAACATAAGGAAACTTAATGTTTTCAAAAGTCATTCTGAGACAGTCACACTATATTAAAAATGTTCCTGTTTGCCTCTTTCAAGAAGAAAAAACTCCTACGATGTTTTAAAAAGAAGGGTGTGAGACAATAATGTCTCCAAACAAGATTTATAATAAAAATAGTTAAGATGCTGGAAATCAACACCTACCTATTGAAAATTTACAGGTCTTTCTGCAAAGATCACTCAATATACTATGTATGGTTATAGAAATCTGACCAGTAATTAATGGCCACAGGAAATGCACAATGATGAGAATCGTGGAATTAGCTCAGTGATACACTATTTTCAATTTTTCCTTTTGCAAATGAGGAGACTGAGTCCTAGGACAGGTAAGACCTGTCCAAGGCACAATTTATTCATCAACAAAAAAGGTACTGGGTACCTATGTCATCTATTGACATTGTGAGGTGGTAAGAAAGTGAACAATATGAAGTTTTCTATATGTTCAAGGAACAGTTACTACAAGAGGTCTCCTCACAATCTAGTGTTCTGTCTGCTACTCTAAAAAGCAGGAACTAGTCACAGGGGAGCAAACCACAAAGACACTTCCCACCAAGATCAGCTTGGGAGATATGACCCATTGCAGCTGCCCACCAAATATATGTTGAATAAAGAAAAGAGTCCATAGAAAGAAAGGAGTATGTTAAATACATATTCAAGTGGATCTGGGTGAAAATTATAGGAACACTGTAGGAAATTCTAGGTGAGAAATATGGAAAAAAAAGTCTCAAATCAAAAAGGGAAACTAGGATTTTGTTGGCTAGTCAACAAATTGGCTTGGATGAAGTGAAGGGACTTTTGGTTAAGGTGAGAGACAAAACACAGAATGGGATCAGACCTATGTAAATTTTTGAGTCTGAGACTGTTACCTTTTCACTCTATTCCATGGACAAAATAGAAGCACCAAGGTGTTACCCAGGTGAAAACCAGGATGAAAGGAGTTCTTTAGGAGGGCTGCTTTGGGCATGTGGAGAACAGACTGGAGTAAAGAAAGGGAAGTAAGAAGATAGGTCAAGGAGCCATTACCCCAGGGCTGGTGAACTATGGAGGGCTTAGCAGGAGTAAGTAGGGTGATGGTAGGAAGAGAAAGAAGGAGCTATTTGAGATAAATTCAAAAGAAAAAAATAATGACCTGGATTTGGTGCTGAAAAGACATTGGAAACTAATCCTGGAAGAAAGAGGAAAGTCTTTAAATCTGGAGCTGAAAGCTGAAGTCACAGAAATAGGTATCCTGATTAAGTTAGCAAATATATGAAGAATATTCTTGTTTCAGATTGAATTCAGGTAGTCTTTCAGAGTTGTCTACTTTGAAAAAATAAAAACAAAACAAATGAACAAAAATACAGTCAAAGAACAGGAAAAAAAAAACCCCCAACTAACTAGGAGTTATGAGAACTACACTAATTACACTAATTCTTATGAATCTGGTCTTGAAGTCTTTCCTTAGATGGAATAATAAAGAACAGTTACACTGGGAAATTACTATTCAATACTAGTCAACACATAAACAACCCTACTTTTGAAAAATAACCAGATAAATCTGTCCTCTTCACACTCTCCCTTATCTAATTATAATAGGAAACAGTTGCCTTTGAAAAAAAAAAAAAAGACAGGTAATTTTTAAAAGCCTGTATCATAATTTATGGTTTTTAATAAGACCAGTAGGATATAGGCATTTTAAATTAGTTATAAAATATTGATAAATACATATTGTTTGTAAAAGAGAGACTATGCTTCAGTAAGCTATGTTTATTTCTTCACTTAATTCAGATTTAAATAAGTCTCCATTGATCCATTTTGAGATGTTTCTTTGCAAAAAAATCATCTGAAAGGTCTTTATTCTAGTGATATGTTCTGCTTAATATTCCATTTACATTTGAGATAATTCTATTGTTTTGCTTTCCTATACTACCTACAGTGACCAAAGCTCATTTATTTCAATTCACGCTTCTTTTTTTTAGGTTATTTAATACTGCATAATAAGACAATCAGGCCACAACCCAGTGCACTCTAAGCAGCATGGGAATGATCCAAAAAATACAAAATGAAGTTAATATAACATAAAAATAACTGTGTAGCATATAAGGAAATCAAATTACTGGTAAATATTTTAATGTCATTAGGATCCACTGTAAAGTCATTCAGCAAACTTAATATCCTCAATGTCTTCCTTACAGGGTGATTTTCATCAGACTATTCTTGGATACATTTAAAAATATTTTTGAAAAAGACTCTCAAGTTTAAATGTACATTCTATTAGCTCTTCATATTGTACAACTAGAATTTAGTCAATTTTACGTACACGCAAGGATGGACAGTGTTTTAATGAAACATAAGAGTGGCCTATTAAATTAGAAGAAAACCAAAGAATCTGCTCATGCTTTTGCATTCATTTAAGCTTGCTTCTATCTGCTGGTCCTCAGCCAGCTAAATAGATGCTGTGTCCTTTTTAGTTTCCCTCATTATCAGAGAATTCAGCATATTGTTTTCGAAGTGAGTCTTTTATGCAACTATAGTTTGAAATGATCTCTTCTCCTACTGAGCTTTGGAAACTATATTAAAAAGAACATAGCCTGTTATGCTGTGGTAACAAGTTGTCCTGAAAATCTCAGGATTAACACAACGAAATTTATGTCTTTCTCATTCAACATGTCTAAAATTAGTAACCCCAGAGCTCTGCTCCACAAAGTTACTCAGGCTTTTGGAGGCTCCTGTATAATGAGATACTGCCATTTCAAAAAAAAAGAAAGAAAAAAAAAAGTGACTACAGGGTACACTGTGGCAAGTGAGGTAGAACATAATGAACTCTAGTCCTCATTTTCATTGCTACTTACTTGGGGAAGGAGTTTAGGAGATTTAAGAAGAAAAGTAGTGTTAGACACCAAGAGCTGTCTTTACATCCTGAAAGTTACCTCTCCTAAGAGGCAGCACTGTGAGTTCAAAAGATCACTGGACTTGGAGGCAAAAGACCTGTCTGATTTTGAACAAGTCACTTAGATTTTCTGGGCTTTAAGCTGCAAAAGGACTTTAGATGAGATTGTGAGAAGAGGAACATTAAGACATTAGAACCTTATGCTGTCGCACTAGGTTGATGGCTTTAGATGGTGAGTTTCACTATGTTGTAAGAATTCAGTTAGAATAATAAACTTAAGAGGTCTAACACTAAAATAAAATTAGACATTAAAGCCAAAGAGGCCAAAAAACTTAAAACTCTCCTCTCTCTCCCTCATTCACTGCTCAGGGACATCTTCCACGAAGCAAACTAAATTCTAATGGCAAGGAAAACAATGGCTTTCCTTTCCTGTTAAGTCGGAATTCCTCTGTTAAACAAGGATGCTTCCAGAGTTTGGACCCAATTCGAGTGCTCAGAAAATAAAACAGAAAAGGTAAATAATGTCTCTTCCTCATTTTATATACAATAACTGATGTTTATATATTTTTCTTTTTTATAGTACAGTTGGCATACAATATTTTCTGTTTCAGGTGTGCAACATAGTGATTCAATATTTATATATCTTGTGATGTGTACACCACACTAAGTCTAGCAACCATCTATCTCCCTGCAAGATATTTATCATTTTTAATATCACATAAGATATCAAATAAGTCCAGGTTTCTTTGATGCTTTCCAGTAGAAACTGCATATTACAAAAAAAACCCAAAATCTTATAATGACAACATTATTTTCTAGAACTCTCAGAATAAAAAGGTAAGGAAGTTCCATTATGCTATTTCTCTTGTTAAGGTTTCTGTTCCCCACCATGTCTGCTGCCATTATGTGGACATGGGAAAAGTGCTGTATTATAAAATGATTGGAATTAATAGGAAAGACCTAGGAAATTGTTTTAATTCAGGATTTATAAAATATTTGAGGCATGATTAGTCTGGTCTTTGCTTGACTCACAGGCAACGCCCTGTGTCCAACGAAATCAATTCTGTCATGCAAATGATTTCTGACTTAATTTAAATTATACCAGGACTACAAGGGCCACGGCTACTAGAGGGAAATATAATTGGTAAGTTATTATCATTATAGAGCTGCATACTCTGTCTGAATTGGGAGTAATACCTTAACTTCAGTCTTAAATCTAGGTACGAATCACTGGCCAATATCAGGTTTGACTTGAAATTTAATGCCATGTAACAGGAGTTCGTAAAAGCAAACCAAAGGATGTAATGGTTTGCCTGAATAAGGTTCAGAGATTTTGTCCTCAGAGGTCTGCCTAAGGAAGTTTGCAAATGGTAGTTCATAAATGTTGTACAGGAACCAGAGTAGACTCAGTGTTATCTATGATTTTTATCAGATTCAAACTCAACATAAATCTCAGTGAAGCCATTTGTGTTCATAGAATAGCTAAGAAATGGCAGATATAGTTCACACAGAGAAGAAATTATTTATGGAATATATCTTCTATGATTCCCTTTCATTTTATTAATACTGAAATGATCTCTTTATAAAAATTATCAAAATCAACCAAAAGTGAGAGAAAATAGAAGGAAGCAAAAAATTATTGTATTTCAGAATCTTAAAAAAAGGGGCGTGGGAGGAGCAGGGCTTTAGAAATGAAGGAGTAAAGAGCTAGTCAGAATCTCTCCCAAGGGGAAAAAAACAATTTAATTGGTACAAATTATAGAAGACACTCATTAATCATTCATATTCTCTGGAAATTTTCCTAAATGCATACAGCATTCATTCAAGAAAATGTACTAAGTCTCGGTAAGAACTGCGAGAGTCTGTAGCATGTGAGCCATGATCCAGTCCATTATACCCCTTCCCCAGCTCCTGGAAGCTCTACCCTAGACATTTGTAGCCAAGAAGTCAGGAATTCCCTTTCCTTTCAGCTCCTAGTTTTAAACTACATCAAGGAGGGTTCTGGAATCTCTCTTCTGTAAGCCCCATGTTGCATAAGTTCTATTCCAGGCAAGTAAGGTCAAAACAACTGAGTCTGTATTCCCCCACCCAGCTGTCACTATAGTGCAGAAGCTCTATTCCAGGTGCTACAGGCTGAAAATACAGGGGTCCTGATGGCCTCGGCCTTCTATCCCTTATAGGATGAAAGTTCTACCCTGAAAGGTGAGAAGAAGCAAAACTGACAGAATTCGAAGGGAAAATAGCAGTTCAACGATGAAAGCTGAAGACATTGAGATGCCACTTGCAATGGGTAGAACAACCTAGAAGATCAACGAGGAAGCAGAAGACTTGAACAGTTCTATAAACCAACTAGAAGCAACAAATCTCTCTAGAACACTCCACTAAACAATAGTGGAATACATATTCTTCCCAAACATACACACACACACACACACAATAAACCAACTAGAAGCAACAAATCTCTCTAGAACACTCCACTAAACAATAGTGGAATACATATTCTTCCCAAACATACACACACACACACACACACAGAACGTTCTCCAGGTTAGACAAAATGCTAAGCCATAAAACAAATCTTAATAAATTAAAATAATTGAAATAATAGAATGTGTATTTTTAGATCACATAAGAATTAAATTATAAATCAATAACTAAAGGAAATTTGGGAAATAGACAAATATCAGGAAATTAAAAACACCGATAACCAATAGGTGTGTTTAAAGAAGAAATCACCAGGGATATTAAAAAACATTTTGAGATAAATTAAAATAAAACATAACAAAGCTTATAGAATGTAGCTAAATCAGTGCTCAGAATGAAATTTCTAGCTGTAAATGCCTGAATTAACAAAGAAAAATCTCAATGAATAACCTCATGTTCCATCTTAAGGAACTAGAAAAATAAGAGCAAAGCACGCAGAAGGAGGAAAACAAAAGATGAGAGCAGAAATAAAAGAAATAGAGAAAAATACAATACAAAACATCAATAAAACCAAAATTTGGTTCTTTAAAAAGATCAAAAAAATTAACAAAGTTTTGCTAGAATGACAAAATGATAAGATGGGGGTGTGGGGGGAGATAGAGAGAGGAGAAGGAAGGGAAAGAAACGGAAGAGAAAAGAAAAGAAAGGAAGAGAAGAGGATGCAAATTACCAAAATCAGGAACAAAATCAGTACATCACTACCAAACTTTGAGAAATAGAAAGGATTGTAAAAAAATACTAACTTAACTGTATGTTAACAAGTTAGATGACATAAATGAAAGGACAAATTCCTAGAAAGACACAAATGACCAAAACTGACTCCAGAATAAATAGAAAATCATAGTAGGCCAATCATGAATAAAAAGATAGAATTAATCATTTAAAAACTGCCCAGAAAGAAGAACCCTGACCCAGCTGGTCCACTGGTGAATTCCAAGTATTCGAAAAAGGATGAAAACCAATTCTTTACAAACTCTCCCAAAAAACAGAAGAGGAGAAAACACTTCCCAACTCATCCTATGATACTAGTATTGCCCTGATACAAAAGACATCACGAGAAAACTGCAGAATATCCCTTATGAACATAGAAGCAAAAATCCTAAACAAAATATTAACAAAGTAAATACAACATATTAAAAAAAATATTATATACCAAGGTCAAATAGGAATCATACCAGAAATGTAATATTGGTTTAACATCTGGAAATCAATTAATGTAATCCTTATATTAATAAAGAGAAATCATATAATCATCACAACAGAGACAAAAAAAATATTTGACAAAATACAATACTCACTCATGATAAAAATGCTAAGTCAACTAGTAGAAGTAAACTTAGCCTGATATGAGGCATCTACAAAAAACCTTCAGTTAACATGGTGAAAAAAAAAAAAAAACGAATGCTTGCCCTAAGATCAGGAACAAGATGAGATCTGTTCTCACCATATCTATTCAGTATTGTGCTAGAGGTTCTAGTCATAGTAATTAGGCAGCAAAAAGAAATAAAAGGCATCTAGATTGGAAAGGAAGAAGTGAAACTCTCTCTATTCATAGAGGACATGATCTTGTATATAGAAAATCCTAAGGAATCCATTAAGACATTATTAGAACTAATAAGCATTTAAAGATCAGGGAAATGTAAACGTAAACCACAACAAGATACTACTCACTTCCCCAGGATGGCCATGATAAAAAAGAGACAACATTAAAGATTGGTAAAATGTGGAAAAACTAAAATCCTCATGCTGGTAGTAATGTAAAATGATGCTGTAACTTTGGTAAACAGCTTAACAGTTACATATTTTCTAAAATTATATTGTGGTGATGGTTGTACAATCCTGTGGGTGTACTAAAAATCACTGAATTTTACACTTTAAATGGGTGAATTGTATAGCACATTAGTTATATCTTAATAATGTTTTTAAAAATCATGCATTTTCATGTTGCATTCATTCCTAAAAACAAAATGTTTTTTCTCATTTCTGTGTTTTATGTGTTTCTAGAGCTTGAATCACAGGACTGGGAGAGTCCAAAACCAGAGAGACGGCTTGCTGAAGACGATGTTAGGTTTTCAACAGTTAGGGACTGATGGAAAGAATTAAGAGTATTTGCCTTTACTGAAGACAAAACAAAGAATGCCTCCACTCGACCATCCCCAAATTCACCTATTTCTGAAGAAATGTTCTTGGTCACAGCTTTAGTTTGAAAGAATCTGGATCTATTTTATACAGTTCTTTTTAATCAGCCAAGGGAAGCTATTAAAAGAAGAACCTTAACAGCACTAATTCAAAAGATTGCCTTGTATGCTGGAACATACCTGATGAAGGACTAGCCTCTCACTCTGGGGAGTGAGGGAGAGTTGAGGACTTTGGGGCAAGAGAAAACAGGTAAGCAGAGCTGGTATTGAGTGAGGGTCTCAGTACTTCGTGAGGTGTTCTTTATGTAACCTGATTCTATTTGCTCACAGACGATTATCCAGCAAACTTAGAGAAAAACACGAGGACATAAATGAGCAAAAGCAGTCCAGTTTCCTCTTCCAAAGAATCAAAGACCCAGGTATTGAGCTGAGCTCAGTGCAGAATCTCAGAAAATGTGGTTACTCATGGAGGAGCGGCTTTGAGGAGCTGGATGATGGGAAAAGATCCAAAATAGGGTTGCCAGACTAAATGTCCATCAACAGGTAATTAAGAAAAGTGGTACATGCACACAATGGAATATTACTCAGCCTTTAAAAAGAAGGAAATTCTGCAATAAGCAACAACATGGCTGAACTTGTACGACATTGTGCTAAGTGAATTAACCAAGTTACAGAAAGACAACTACTGCATGATTCCACTTATATGAGGTTTCTAATGTAGCCAAATTTATAGAATCAAAGAGTGGAATAGTGGATGTCAAGAAGTGGAGGAGGAGGAAATGGAGAGTTACTCATCAACAGGCACACATTTTAGCTAAGCAAGATGAATTTCCATAGCCCTCTCTCTGTTTCATTTGTAAATGTTCATATCCTCAATTGTAATGGGGAAGAGTTAGATCTGCTGTACAATATTGCACCTATGTTGCACACTTAAAATTTTATTTTTGTATTGCACTGCACACTTTAAAATTTCTTAAGAGGTAGATCCCATGTTAAATGTTCCTACCACAATAAATTAAAAAAAAAAAATTAAACAGAGTTGCCAGAAACAAGACAGGACACCTAGTGAAATGTGAATTTGAGATAAACAACAAATTTTCTTAGTGTAAGTACGTCCCAAATATTGCATGGGACATTTTATTTGCTAAGTTTGCGTCTTTTTTTGTATTTATGTTTGCTAAATATGGCAACTCTAATCCAATGGACGAAGTTAATAAATTATCTGGGCAATCATTTGACAAGTGCAAAGGCTAGAAAGAGAGGGAGAAGCTCCAAGAGATGGATATTAGGATAGGAGAGGAAGCCTGGGGGCAAAAGGAAGACTAGAAAAGCCCACAGCAGCAGCTTTTCAGTGGATTTCATAGCTAGTTTTGTGGCCCCAGGTAAAGAAATTATTAAAGATATGTTGACTATGGGCGGAATATTAAATAATTTGAGTTTTTTATATTTCATGTCTCATGATATAAACATTCAAGAACCTTCCTGAGCCATATGAAGATTATTCTTGGGCTAACATATGACTAAGAGTAATAGTTGCAAGAACCTGCTCCCTTCAGGGGCTCCCAAATGATGACTCTTTTGAACTTCTCAAAAGCATAAGGTCCTATATTTCCAAGCCTGAAGACCCTGAAATATCTGTAATGCAGCTACCCCATGAAAGCTTTCTCAAAGAAATAGAAGAAAAATGGTACTTTAGTTGCCAGCTGAAGTCTTCAAAAGCAACAAGAGAATGGGAAAAGGAAAAGTAATGAGCACACATACATGAAAAGAGTAGTCCCCAAGAGCCTGAAAATAATAAGCATGTGTGCCCTCCAAGTTAAACTAGCAAAATATAACTGAAATTAGCATGATTTGCCACTTGGAGGGGTAAACCAAGACATGGCTTTTAATGTGTCACTGAAGCATTAGAGAACAACCCAAAAATTCAATCATTGTGATGTGGGGGAGATCTCGAGGGGATAGATATGCAATGTAAGTGTAATGTAGTAATGCGAATATAATGAAAATCATCAAACATGAAGCCTGAATAAATAAATTCAGAAGGATGACCTGGCAATGTCTGTCAAAGCAATGTCCTAAAAGTACAGATCTTGGCTAAGCATACAGAAGTATTATGATTTGTTTGGCTAGCAAACTCTCCACGAGCCTTTTGAATAAGGTGAGAATGTGCTGGTCAGGCTGATCTGAGCGTTTGAGTCACTGTAAATCAATAGTCTACTTTCTGGCTTGTGTACATTAGCCTCTGTGAGTTTGGTTGAAAGCGAGTCCATACCTGAGAGGCAGATCTACTCACCACAATAGTAAACCAGTTTGGTTTCACAGTCTGAAATGCTAAGGTCAGCTTCTGGGCTGTGGTGACTGGCTCAAGGAATGCCCTTGGTGACCTGTCCAGACAGCCCTCCCAGGACAATGCACCAGGACTCATTACCTGCCTCCCTTAAACATAAATGCACAGTGCTCCTAAGATAAAAGACATTTTATAAATTCACATAAGATGGTCTTTACATCTCATTGCCTAATTCTCCCCCATTCTTGGTCAACAACTAGGTCATGTCCAGTGTAGATTACCTTGTAGCGCAGAACCTAGAACATTCCTGTGTTCTGACTGCTATGCTGGCCCAGCTGAAACACAGACTATTAATTATCCATAACCCTCTCTCTGTTTCATTTGTAAATGTTCATATCCTCAATTGTAAAATTTTTGATTAAATGAACCACTTCTTCCCACATACCTTATACTACATAAAAGTTTCTGTTAGGTTGAGACAGACTTCTTAATCATGAATGACTTTCGTCCTATAGAGTTTCAACAGCAGGGCAATGGGGAAGAGTTAGACAAGTATCTTTGATTTTAAAGGCTTACGTTTCCTAGCTATTGCAGGCAGACACTTTGAGCCATAAATAAGGTATGGAAATGCTTTGTGAAAGAACAAATGCATCTTAACAAACTGCTACTGGCAGGGAGGTAACACATCTCTGACATTATTTTCTAAAAGCTTCTAACTCTTGATTTTCACACTTCACCCAACCTCTAAAGACATAGAAGCTTTAAAACTTATGTAAAAATAGTAAAAAAAAAATTGTTTAAATTTACAAATAACTTTAT
>NW_011889371.1:218483-229462 GCF_000151845.1 Pteropus vampyrus | reverse complement strand
CTATATATTATTTAAATTTTCTTATACATTTCTATACTTTAAAATTTTACATATTAACAATATATGAAATAGTCTTTTGTTTGTTTATAAAATCAATGATATTATACCATATATATGACTCTACAAATTGCTTTTATTTTTCCTCAACATTATTTTTTTATACTGGATCTATGCTCAGTCATATAAAGTTTATTAATCTAAATCTAAAGTTCAATTATACAAATATGCTGCTAACTTATCTATTCATTACTTTAATACCTGATCATATATTTAGGTTGCTTTCAGTTTCGGGTGATTATATACAGAAGAGCAGTGAAAATATGCAAGAATGTTTCCAATGTATCGTCCCAGAAGCAGAATTGCTGAGTCATAAAATATGTACACCTTAAGCTTGTTTCGTGAGGATTAATTGAGTTAATCAGTATTAATGTAATTAGCAATTCTTTGCAAGGAAGAAGCACCTGTTAAACATTTACGATATAATGGTTACATGTACATATACACAATGGAATATTACTCAGCTTTAAGAAAAGATGAAATACTGCCATTTGCAACAAAATAGATGGATCTTGAGAATATTATGTTAAGCAAAATAAGTCAAAGTTGAGAACCATATTTCATTCATATGTGAAATATAAAACTGAAAGCAATAAACGAATAAGACAGACAAAAACTCATAGACATAGACAACAGTTTAGTGGTACTAGAAGGAAAGGGGGGAGAGGCAAGGTAGAAAAGGGTAAAAGGTGTCAAATATACAGTAACAGAAGGAAATTTGACTTTAGGTGATAAATACACAATATACAGATGATGTATTATAGAATTGTATACTTGAAACCTGTATAACTTTATTAACCAGTATTAACCCAATATATTTAGTAAAATATAAATAATAAAAAATAGGTATAATGGATATAAAGAAGAGCGCTAACCTAGTATATTTAGTTTAAGAGGAGAAAGAGAATTATACAATGCAATGTCAGTGTACATTGCATTCTCCTGGCCTGGTAAGCTATATGAGATAGGGATTTTAATTTATTTTGCTCACTGCTGTATCCCCATCATCTAGAAAAAAATATCTAGCAAATACTAAACATTCAAAAAATATTGAATTAATAATGAATAAAAAAGATATAATAGTTATAGATATTTTATATCTTGATGCAAACTATCAATCCTGTGTTTATTTGCATCTTGTATTAGGGAATTTCTTCCCTACCATGTAGTTATAGAGATATTCTTGTACATTCTTCATTAAGTTTTGAACTTTTGTTTTTTACTTTGATATTTTTAATTCATCTGGCATTTATGAGCTAAAATAGTAACTTTTTATTAAAGATAAGGAATTGTCTCAACACCGTCTTTTCCCCAACTGAATGGCATCATATTACAAGATACCACATTCTTTCTGGGGTCTCTATTCTATACCATTGGAATAGATGTTTAGGTTCTTAATCTCGGTAAGCCTCAGTTTCATTCATAAAATGAAGATGAAATCATACCTATTTCATAGGTTGCTGTAAAAATTAAATCAACTAACATATACATAGTACTTAGAATAGTGCCTGGTATATAGTAAGCAAAATTTACAAGCTAGATATTGTAATATTTAATTTTATGTGTCAATTCGATGGGGTCATGGAGTGCTGAGACAATTGGTCAAACATTATTTTGAATGTGCCTGTGGGAGTGTGTTTGGACAAGATTAACATTTGAATTGTTAAAATTGAGTAAAGAAGATTGCTCTTCCAAATATGAGTGGGCCTCATCCAATCACTTGGAAATCTGAATAAAACAAAAAAAATGAATAAGAAAGAATAACTTTTGCCTGACCGAATGAGATAGGGGACATCAGTCTTCTTCACTCAGCCTGGAACTCACACTGTCAGCTCTCCTGTGTCGCAGGCCCTATCCTGTTTCCCAGATACACATTGATTCTCCAGCTCTCTGACTGAAGATCTTGAAACTTCTCAGTCTCCATATTGTATAAGCTAATTCATTATAATAAACTTATCTTTCTCTCCCTTCCTCTCCCTCTCCCTTTCTCTCTGTATCACTTTTCCCCTCTCCCTTCAATAAATATATTGTCCATTTCATTTGTGATTTCAAAAGTTGCATAAAGTTTTATAGTAGATTCTAAAACAAATATCATTTGTGCACTTCTAACTTTAATATACAGGCACCTTCCTGGCTTTGCAATAATTTTTGTATCTGGTATCTTTCCTTTTTTGCTTTTGATTTGTATCTCCTATTATTAGGTAGCTAGTCAGACATAAGCTACAAGGAGGAACAAAGGAATAGGGGCCTAACCTAGAGACCACCCAAAGAACACCTTAGTTAGAGAATCCCTCCTGTATTCCCAGAGACGAAAGGTCATAGTCTTAACTGGCCTAATCCAGCCACAAACACATACACAGAAAGTATTGCCCATAACTTCCGCCTCATTATACCATCATTATAATTTCATAACTATGCCTGGAAGTTCATGAATCTATTTACAACAGACTGGATTCTAGGTAGAGATATATAGCAGCTAGGTGTCAATCAAAATGACTCCATTTTCCAATCACCTAGAAATGTCTTTGGAACCACCCATCACAGCCTAAATATAAGGCTGACATTCCTGGTTCTGGGTCCTTTTGACCCTTCTGGGGTCCCCTTTTTGCCCTTCTGGGTGTTCTCTATTTTTGGTGGCCTTTTTGGTCCCTTTATGTCGGTTACAAAGCTGGGACCATGTGCCTCTTTGGGGCATAATTTTTCTCCATGTGCCTCTTTGGGGGCATTCTTGTCTTTCTAAAACATATTTTTAATAAAACTATTAAATCTCAATGATCTGTAATTCTTCACTGCGGAATTTGAAGAAGAACTGAGGGAAAATGCTAACTACACATCCATGCTGCCGTTACCCTCTCCCTCCCCGCTACCTTTGGCGACACCAAACTCCAATCGGCCCCAACAGTGACACTACTGGTTCTATTTCTCTACAGAATTCTAAGTAGGTATCACTTCTTAATTTTTGATGAAGCAAGTTTTCTTTATTTTTCAAAAATTTCTTTAGACCTTCACTTTTTCATGTGACTTTTGGAATTAGCTTTTCGAATTCCTCAAAACTTCCCTCGAGATTTGAATCAGAAATGCAGTGAGCTCACTGATTTAGGAGAACTGAGATTTCACACATTGAGACTGACCTTCATGAACAGGTTATATCCCCACACCCTACCTTTTTGCGTCTTTTTTTATTTTTTTTCAATCAAATATTCTAATTTGCACATAAATTTATATAGCTATTCCTAGTTACTACTTTTTTACTATTATGAATAAAATTTTATTTTACGAATTCATTTTCATTACTGTATAGGAATTCTGTCACATTATATATATCGATCTTGCATCAATAAGCTTCTAAATTTTTTATTAGTGTTAATAATTTATTTGTATAGTACCGTGATGTTCTGTGTACACATTTTTTAGACCGTAGTTAATGCCAAAATTATCTTTTTTTTCCTATTCTTATAAATTATTATTTTTGTCTTTTTGCATTGTTTAAGGCTTCCAGTAAATCTTTTATACTAGCTTATTATCAACATCCTAGCCTTCTGATACACAGAAATGTATATGATATAAAGATAATATTTGCCTTTACCGCCTCCAAAAATCTGCCGTAAGCCTGTATAGTTAGTTTCTCTGATCTAAAAGAATCAAGCAGGTCAAATGGTTAGAGTTTGGATGAGGTCCCTAAGTTAAGTCCCCAAGGTTCCAGGAAGACTAGAACTCTATCTCCCTAGTTACTAACATTTTAAATGGTACGAATGCCAAACCATCTCTAGGTCTTAAAAGTCAGAGGCACCAGCCATTTAGCTGGCCCTTCAAAAGACAAATTTATATTCCAAAAGGTTAGCCTGTGAATCCAGGATCCTTTATACTCTGAGTAAAAAATACATATTTTTTCTTTCATGAGGAAGAAATGTGGCACTCTCTCTCTCTTATATATAAAAGGAATAAATCCATTGTTCTCCACCCCTCGCCTATGGAGTGTCAAGCTACTCATGTACGAGGTTTTTCCATCTGGCTTTTATTGTATTACCCCAGATATAGCCTAGGGTAAAGGAGAAGTGATGTGGTTATTATTTTCTGTAAGGTAGTTAATAAAAAATCTGTCTCTCATCCAGAACACCTTATAACCATTCGGGATAAAATTAATAGACACAAACATTAAAAACTCCCCACATTAATAGGTTGTTCTAATATTAAACACTTCTGTCTTCCTGAGACAAACCCTAATTGATGATTATATAATTTTGAACATTTTAAATGTTTGGTGTATCGACATTATATTTAGAACTTCTGCATCAATGTTGATATGGAGATCGTCTTGTGATTTTTTCCCCTTAATCTATCAAGTTTGGTATTAAGGTCATACTGGCTTTACAAATAATTAGGTAGTTTAAGCTTCTTTCTCTGTGACAGTTTGCACAAAATAAATATCACCTATCTCTTGAAAGACTGTTTAATATATTCTGTAATACCACCTGAGCCTGGTGCCTTCGTAGGCAAGGGGAAAGGGCAACCGGTTTAAAATCTTTAATGCTTAGACTTGATTTCTTAAGTCAGTTTTTATCGTTTATTGTTTCCAAATAAATTATCCATTTTATTTCTGCTTTCAAAATTATTGTCATAAAGTTTTATAGTAGGCTCTAAGACTAATATCACTATCCTTTGTGGACTTCCAACTTTAGAATTTATTATTTACTTGTTTACTTGTTTGCTCACTTACTATTTATATTTTATCCAGCCTCTGGTATGTTTAGAACATAAATGGTATGTCTTATATCAGCTTACTCTCTCATATTGACCGGAAACTTGCACTTTATTTTTCTTTTGATGACTTAAAATTTGCCCCTTTTCTCAGCTTCTTATTTCAATTTCTGAGGATTTAGTGTGAGAATATACTTTTGTAAGTACTACTCTCAAGTACAATCACCAGTTTTTCACCTGGAGTTGCCATGCTGTACCCAAATTACCAGTACTATCAGATATCAAAATGTTAAGCAAAAAATGTTTATAAACATGTACTTATTTAGTATAATTGGTCATAGAACTAAATTGTAATTTTCCACAAAGAAATGACATTTAAGATTACAGAAACTCCACCTATTCCTCAGTCAAAGAAAGAGGAAAGAACTGAAAAAATAATCAGCAACATGGAAAACAAAGAGAAATAAACGATATAAATAAGGTTGCACTCACTATGCTCTAAAAACTTAGGCTTCAGCTACACAGTTCATCTGAACTATCACATACAAATCAAAATTTCACTTGTCTCCTTAATGTAATCACCATTATATTTCAGCCTGTTCCCAACACAGTGGTCTTCAAACAAATCAAACTAAATGTTTCACCTAAACCAGCTAATGAGCACCCGTTAGCATAGTCCTTTTGCTTTAGCCTCTCCTTGCTGTTAGAATTTTTTGAATTCTGAGCAATCATTCAAATTTTGTTGATGAATAAAATGCAAGTCTCATTTCCCTGATGAATCAATTCCTATCTTATTTTTCAAGATTGTCATACAGTCAATAATATTATTCATATATAAGAATGAATAAAATCTTAGATCTGCATATTATATTTGGTTATTTTTTTGGAAAAGAAAATTTAGGCCAAGAAAGGTTAAATAACTTTCACTAGGACACATACATGAAGGCAGTATCTGAGAGAGCCTTGAACTTAATTCTACCTATTCCTTCTCCTGTGCTCTTTCCACTGTTTCATGTTTTCCTTTTTCCTTTTGCTCTTTCTAAATTTCAGAATTCTGAGTCCCTTAGAGCAGCAGTCCTGAACCTTTTGACACCAGAGTCTGCTGCTCCTATGAGAATCTAATGCCTGATGATTTGAGGTGGAGCTGTGAGGTGGTGATGCTAGCACTGGAATATGGATGCAAATACAGCTGAAGTTTAGCCGGCTTGCCTGCCACTCACCTCTTGCTGTGTGGCCTGGTTCCTAACAGGCCACGGCCCAGTACTGGTCCACAGCCAGGGGTTGGAGACCCTTAACTTAGAAGATGTAAAAGACACTCATAAGACTTAAGAGCCATACTTATTTGTCAACAACCACCAAGCTTCCTAAAATCTGAAATAAAGGCTTATACGGCATCATTTAAAAACTGAAAATGGCTTGACTAGACTCGAGTAGATTTATGTTCCTTATAATTAAAAATTTCTGTTGTAAACAGGAGAGTTAAAATGATTGCTGCTAAATAATGCCAAGATGTCACAAAAACAAAAATCTTACATTCAATGAATATTATACCTATTATAAAATCAAGTCTAGAAGGAGTTATTTTAGAAATAATCTGAAACCTCAGAAATTATAGTTAATAAGGAGAAAGGGGGCAATTAACTAACATTTGAGGACCCAGATTATACCAGGAGATTGATAAGCATTTTGCATCTCGGTTAATTGTAAACCAAAAAAGAATTATTAGAATTTCACTAGCCAGTTATTCTGTCTTAATTTTTAAAACATCAGCATATATTCTTAAATATAAGCAAACATTCTTAACATTGTAGCTACAGACAAATTTGATGAAAATGTCACAGCATAGGATCATGCTATAATAATACTCTAAAGTGTAACTTAAACTGAGCATTACAAACTTTTCTCAATAATTCTGAAGAAATGGCATAGCTTCTTCATAATTGTAGAATTTGAAATCAAAATCTTTTGGTTTCAAAAATTTTTCTCTCCATATATCTTTTTATTATGTTTTGATCCAGCTAAGTTGCTTTATTTGTTTAGCATTTCCAAGAATTTATTAACATTGTTACCACTCTAATAACATTTTTGGGTCTTACCAACTATGGAATCACTTCTTAATTCTACACCAATCAAAGCATTTCCAAAAACAGGGGCAGTCATGATTATTTATAGCATTTATGTATAAGCTAAGCATTGTTTTTAGAAAACTATGATACTCTGCGTCCTTTGTATCCAAAATGAGCTCTTCACCTTTCACAATCCTTAGGAACAAATTGAAAAATCTAAATAATTCAGAATGCCATAGGTATACAGGGATGAGAAAGTGAGAGACATGACTCAGTGGGAAAGTCATGGGACTGAAAGCTATTATACCATATCTAAGACATAACGCTCTCATTATCAAGGTGCATATCCTTTGGCATGTTATTTTATAATTTCTTAGGACTTAATATTTGCATTAGAAAAGAATAAAGGTTTAAAATCAATGACATGATTTTCACCTTCAGAATCTATAAAAAGAACATCAAAGCAAGTAGAAATAGAAGGAAGTAGAAGTAAGTAGAAGGAAGAAAACAAAAAATAAAATGGAAAACAATAGAAAAAGCTGAAAAACCTGAAAGTTATTTATTTGAAAGATCAACAAAAATTTTAAGCACTTCCCTAGTCCGATCGAGTGACGAAATGGAAGTACACAAATTACTAATAGTAAAGAGAGCTGTGACCATAGATCCTACAGAAAAAATAAGAGAACATTAAGAATTTTGTACAACAAATTCAACACTTAGATGAAATGAACAAACTCTTCAAAAAACATAACTTTATATTAGAACCAACAAAAGGTGAAGCAGAAAATCTGGATATTTTTATATCTATCAAAAATTTAATTCAGAGTTTAAAACTTTTCCACAGAGAAAATTCCATGCAAAGATAGTTTTACTAAAGTATGTTCTCCAATACTTAAAGAATAACACTGATAAACATAAACTCTCATAAAACAGGAAAAGAGAAAACTTACTTATGAAAGCAGCATAATCCTTTAACTAAAAAGTTAAAAAGTAATTCCAAAAAGAAAACTGCAGATGAGTAACACTCATGCTATTTAGAAAGAAAAAAGTCTTGAAGATGTTAGTCAATTGAATCTAGCCATATATAAAAAGGATAATGCATCATAATCAAGTGAGGTTCATTCCAGAAATGCCAGACTGGTATAACAAATCAGTGTGATTTATACTATTAATATTATAAAGGTGAAAAATGTTATGGCCATTTCCACAGATGTAGAAAACTATTTCACCAAATTCATAATTAAAAATATAATAATCTCAACAAACCAGAAAAAGAAGGGAAGTTCTCGGTGTGTTTAAGAACATCTACGAAACACTTACGGCTAACATTTAATGGGGAAGTATTAATACCTTCCACCTAAGTTATGGAACGAAGTAATAATACCTACTCTCAAAATTTCTATTCAACATTGTACTAAAAATTGCAGCTATTGCAATAAGGTAAGAAAAGGGAATCAAAGATATAACGATCAGAAACAAAGAAGTAATACTGTCATTACATGCAGATGGTATAACTGTTTACAAAGAAAATCCTACAGAATTTAAAAACAACTACTAGAAGCTAGTAAGTGAATGAGCAAAGTTGGAAGACACAAGGCTAATATTAAAAAATTATATAATAGCAGCTAAAACTGGAAATTAGAAAAATACTTTTTTTTTTGGAATTGTGCAAAAACACATACTATATTTAGGAATAAATTTTAAAAAGAGCATTAAAATCCTCTATTTAAACTACAAAATATTCCTGGAAGAAATTAAAGAAAACCTAAATAAACATATAATGTTAATGAATTCAAAGTCTCAATATGCTTAAGACATAATTTCTTCTCTATAGAGTCAATGCAGTTCCATGATAATTTGCAGTCATTTTTATAAGATTGAAGAGATTCTGATATTTATATAGAAATATAAAGAACCATGAATTCTCAGCAATATTTAAAAAGAATAAAGTTAAAGGAGTTATATTACCTAATTTCTAGTCTCACTAGAAAGCTAGAGTAGTAAAGACAGATCAACATACAGGATCAGTTAATTAACTAGAACAACAGAACAAAATAGAGAACCCATAAGTAAATCCACACTTCTAAGGTCATGTGATATTTAACGATGATGCCAAAGTAATTCAATAAGGAGAGAAAAGAATGTCTTTTCAAAGAAGGGTCCTGGAAGAAATGTATATCCATATTTTAAGGAAAGAACACCAGTCCTTACGACACACACACACACACACACACACACACACACACACACACACACACACACAAAGTTGAGGTGAACACAGACCTAAACATAAAAGCTAAAACTATAAAGGTTTTGTAAGAAAACACAGAAGAGTGTCTTTGAAACTTAGAGGTAAGAATGATTACTTAAATAGGAAGCACAAAGTAATAATCTTAAAGAAAAATTGATAAATTAGATTTCCTCAAAATTTTTGGCTCAACAAAGGATATCACTAGGAAAATAAACACATACTCTGGGGAAAAATAAATGTACAAAGGACTGCTATCCATAATATTTAAAAAACCTCTTATAACTCAGTAATAAAAAGATGAAAAAAAATCTAACAAAAAGGCAAATTATTTTAAAAGGCTTCACAAATGAAGATATATGAACAGCCAATGAACACATTTAAAGTACTCAATATGTTTATTCAACAGAAAAATGCAAATTAAAACCACAAAGAGATACCAAGACCTACAAAGCAGAATGGTTAAAATTAAAGACACAAAACCAAACAATTGCAAAGAAGCAGATCACCCAAAACTCTCATGCAAATGATACAATCACTTGGAAAGAAGTTTTCCAGTTTCTGAAAAACTAAATATACTAAAACTAAAAATACATATCTAGTCTATAACCAACAAATTTCAGTACTATGTATTTACCAAAGAGAAAAGAAAACATATGACCACAAAAAGACCTGCATGAAAGCATTCCTAGTAACTTTATTCATAGAATAAAAAACTGTAAATGGCCAAGAGAATGGATAAACTGATATTCAGAGAGTAGAGTACTACTCAGCAATAAAAAGGAATCAACTACCAATACAAGTAACATGCTATAAACCTCAAATACAAGTAACATGCTATAAACCTCATTATGCTGAGAGACAAAATTTACCCTATATAAATTTAACCTTTAAAAAAAAACATAAAAAGACAGTTATACATACTAAAGTATGGTGATAGTGAAGTTGTCCTGATGTCTGCAATTTACTTTATAATGACTCGTAAGTACAAAAGTTGATGGATATAAGTATATGGATAGTTATGTAACAAGGCTAATATAATAACTTCATAATGTGTTAATTTTCACTGAAAAACTCTGTCAACTTTTCTGTATTTTTGAAAATTTTTAAAGAAAATATTGGGGAAAATGTGGTTAAAAGACCTACCTGACTTGGAAGGAATAGTACTGAATTTGATAAATTTTAAAAACCCTTCCATCTCCTAGTATTCTTTTTTCTTCAAATCGTTTGGAGTGATATTAATTATTAACAGATATCAACTTCCAGAATGCACAGATATTAATTTCAATTTTCAGTCCTACTCCCATATTTGATTTTCTCCATTTAAACCTCAGTGGCCCATATCCAGCCAATTCATTTCCACAAATTCTATAATGTGGCAGAGTATAGAATATAGAAAGATGCTAGATAATAACCCAATGGCCTTTTTAGAGGACAATAATCATAGTATTTCAGGAATATACAATTACTTTGATCAAAAAGATTCAAGGGATGAGAGTTTAAAAACCAATTTCAAACAGAAAAAATGAAATGGTAATCTCTAGAGATTATTTACATTGAAGTTGAGTCTTGTAATTTCTATATAAAAATAGAGCCTAATTCTATAGAGAAAAAAGGTAAATCATTAGGATGTTGAAATTGTTTAAGCAGTAGATGCAACATTAGAAGTTACAGGTCAAACATTTATTTTGCAGGGCACTGCGTTTGACACTGTAGTCAGTGTCCAGAGTGAAATAAAATGGAAATTAAATTGAAGCTGGGTACTTATATTTAAAGGTAATTAAAATAATGATGAAGATAAGATTCTATCTAATAATCATAACATGTAATGGTTATGATGGGTTGTGGACAGAACTTTCCAGAATTATGGCCATCTTTAGTCGATGTAAAATCAATGAATGTTAGAGCTT
>NW_011889371.1:212407-218433 GCF_000151845.1 Pteropus vampyrus | reverse complement strand
AAATGAGCTCTTCACCTTTCACAATCCTTAGGAACAAATTGAAAAATCTAAATAATTCAGAATGCCATAGGTATAAAAACAGGGATGAGAAAGTGAGCGACATGACTCAGTGGGAAAGTCATGGGACTGAAAGCTATTATACCATGTCTAAGACATAACGCTCTCATTATCAAGGTGCATATCCTTTGGCACGTTATTTTATACTTTCCTAGGACTTAATATTTGCATTAGAAAAGAATAAAGGTTTAAAATCAATGACATGATTTTCGCTTTCAGAATCTATAAAAAGAACATCAAAGCAAGTAGAAATAGAAGGAAGTAGAAGGAAGAAAACAAAAAAATAAAATGGAAAACAATAGAAAAAGCTGAAAAACCTAAAAGTTATTTATTTGAAAGATCAACAAAAATTTTAAGCACTTCCCTAGTCCGATCGAGTGACGAAATGGAAGTACACAAATTACTAATAACAGTAAAGAGAGCTGTGACCATAGATCCTACAGAAAAAATAAGAGAACATTAAGAATTTTGTACAACAAATTCATACTTAGATGAAATGAACGAACTCTTCAAAAAACATAACTTTATATTAAAACCAACCAAAGGTGAAGCAGAAAATCTGGATATTTTTATATCTATCAAAAATTTAATTCAGAGTTTAAAACTTTTCCACAGAGAAAATTCCATGCAAAGATAGTTTTACTAAAGTATGTTCTCCAATACTTAAAGAATAACACTGATAAACATAAACTCTCATAAAACAGGGAAAGAGAAAACTTACTTATGAAGGCAGCATAATCCTGATATTAAAAAGTTAAAAAGTAATTCCAAAACGAAAACTGCAGATGAGTAACACTCATGCTATTTAGAAAGAAAAAAAGTCTTGAAGATGTTAGTCAGTTGAATCTAGCCATATATAAAAAGGATAATGCATCATAATCAAGGGAGGTTCATTCCAGAAATGCCAGACTGGTATAACAAATCAGTGTGATTTATACTATTAATATTATAAAGGTGAAAAATGTTATGGTCATTTCCACAGATGTAGAAAACTATTTCACCAAATTCATACTTAAAAATATAATAATCTCAACAAACCAGAAAAAGAAGGGAAGTTCTCGGTGTGTTTAAGAACATCTACGAAACACTTATAGCTAACATTTAATGGGGAAGTATTAATATCTTCCACCTAAGTTATGGAACGAGGTAATAATACCTACTCTCAAAATTTCTATTCAACATTGTACTAAAAATTGCAGCTATTGCAATAAGGTAAGAAAAGGGAATCAAAGATATAACAATCAGAAACAAAGAAGTAATACTGTCATTACATGCAGATGGTATAACTGTTTACAAAGAAAATCCTACAGAATTTAAAAACAACTACTGGAAGCTAATAAGTGAATGTGCAAAGTTGGAAGACACAAGGCTAATATTAAAAAATTATATTATATAATAGCAGCTAAAACTGGAAATTAGAAAAATACTTTTTTTTGGAATTGTGCAAAAACACATACTATATTTAGGAATAAATTTTAAAAAGAGCATTAAAATCCTCTATATTTAAACTACAAAATATTCCTGGAAGAAATTAAAGAAAACCTAAATAAACATATAATGTTAATGAATTCAAAGGCTCAATATGCTTAAGACATAATTTCTTCTCTATAGAGTCAATGCAGTTCCATGATAACTTGCAGTCATTTTTATAAGATTGAAGAGATTCTGATATTTATATAGAAATATAAAGAACCATGAATTCTCAGCAATATTTAAAAAGAATAAAGTTAAAGGAGTTACATTACCTAATTTCTAGTCTCACTAGAAAACTAGAGTAATAAAGACAGATCAACAGACAGGATCAGTTAATTAACTAGAACAACAGAACAAAATAGAGAACCCATAAGTAAATCCACACTTCTAAGGTCATGTGATATTTAACGATGATGCCAAAGTAATTCAATAAGGAGAGAAAAGAATGTCTTTTCAAAGAAGGGTCCTGGAAGAAATGTATATCCATATTTTAAGGAAAGAACACCAGTCCTTACGACACACACACACACACACACACACACACACACACACACACACACACACACAAAGTTGAGGTGAACACAGACCTAAACATAAAAGCTAAAACTATAAAGGTTTTGTAAGAAAACACAGAAGAGTGTCTTTGAAACTTAGAGGTAAGAATGATTACTTAAATAGGAAGCACAAAGTAATAATCTTAAAGAAAAATTGATAAATTAGATTTCCTCAAAATTTTTGGCTCAACAAAGGATATCACTAGGAAAATAAACACATACTCTGGGGAAAAATAAATGTACAAAGGACTGCTATCCATAATATTTAAAAAACCTCTTATAACTCAGTAATAAAAAGATGAAAAAAAATCTAACAAAAAGGCAAATTATTTTAAAAGGCTTCACAAATGAAGATATATGAACAGCCAATGAACACATTTAAAGTACTCAATATGTTTATTCAACAGAAAAATGCAAATTAAAACCACAAAGAGATACCAAGACCTACAAAGCAGAATGGTTAAAATTAAAGACACAAAACCAAACAATTGCAAAGAAGCAGATCACCCAAAACTCTCATGCAAATGATACAATCACTTGGAAAGAAGTTTTCCAGTTTCTGAAAAACTAAATATACTAAAACTAAAAATACATATCTAGTCTATAACCAACAAATTTCAGTACTATGTATTTACCAAAGAGAAAAGAAAACATATGACCACAAAAAGACCTGCATGAAAGCATTCCTAGTAACTTTATTCATAGAATAAAAAACTGTAAATGGCCAAGAGAATGGATAAACTGATATTCAGAGAGTAGAGTACTACTCAGCAATAAAAAGGAATCAACTACCAATACAAGTAACATGCTATAAACCTCAAATACAAGTAACATGCTATAAACCTCATTATGCTGAGAGACAAAATTTACCCTATATAAATTTAACCTTTAAAAAAAAACATAAAAAGACAGTTATACATACTAAAGTATGGTGATAGTGAAGTTGTCCTGATGTCTGCAATTTACTTTATAATGACTCGTAAGTACAAAAGTTGATGGATATAAGTATATGGATAGTTATGTAACAAGGCTAATATAATAACTTCATAATGTGTTAATTTTCACTGAAAAACTCTGTCAACTTTTCTGTATTTTTGAAAATTTTTAAAGAAAATATTGGGGAAAATGTGGTTAAAAGACCTACCTGACTTGGAAGGAATAGTACTGAATTTGATAAATTTTAAAAACCCTTCCATCTCCTAGTATTCTTTTTTCTTCAAATCGTTTGGAGTGATATTAATTATTAACAGATATCAACTTCCAGAATGCACAGATATTAATTTCAATTTTCAGTCCTACTCCCATATTTGATTTTCTCCATTTAAACCTCAGTGGCCCATATCCAGCCAATTCATTTCCACAAATTCTATAATGTGGCAGAGTATAGAATATAGAAAGATGCTAGATAATAACCCAATGGCCTTTTTAGAGGACAATAATCATAGTATTTCAGGAATATACAATTACTTTGATCAAAAAGATTCAAGGGATGAGAGTTTAAAAACCAATTTCAAACAGAAAAAATGAAATGGTAATCTCTAGAGATTATTTACATTGAAGTTGAGTCTTGTAATTTCTATATAAAAATAGAGCCTAATTCTATAGAGAAAAAAGGTAAATCATTAGGATGTTGAAATTGTTTAAGCAGTAGATGCAACATTAGAAGTTACAGGTCAAACATTTATTTTGCAGGGCACTGCGTTTGACACTGTAGTCAGTGTCCAGAGTGAAATAAAATGGAAATTAAATTGAAGCTGGGTACTTATATTTAAAGGTAATTAAAATAATGATGAAGATAAGATTCTATCTAATAATCATAACATGTAATGGTTATGATGGGTTGTGGACAGAACTTTCCAGAATTATGGCCATCTTTAGTCGATGTAAAATCAATGAATGTTAGAGCTTGTTTGAGCTATATAACTCTTCTATCTTTTTGGATTCTAATTCAAATAAATGAATTTTAAAATGAGATTTCTGAGATTACTGGGAAAATTTTAAATTATCATGGATTGTGTCTTTGGTGACATTAAGGGATTACTGTTAATTTTTTTTTTTTTAAGTTTTATAATGGCACTGTGCTGATCTTTTAAAGTTTTTCCATTGTCAAAAAATATAAAATGTCTGACAGTTATTTCTCTAATCCACTCTTCCGTGGTGATCCCACAAATACAGTTAGGTAGTTTTGAATTATATAGAGGATGTTATGGTACACCAGCCAGATTCTTGCTGCAGGATTGAGCCACTCATTTCCCCAGCTGTGGGAGGGCTGGCTGCTGACAACTCACAGCTGAGTCTCTCCAACGACACTGACCGAGGCTGAGAGCCCTGCCAAGCCGAAGGTTACATTCTCACCCACCTCTGGAAGCCACATTCAATGACTGATTTATAATGAAATACAAAACCCACCACATCTTGCTTTTTAGAGATAATTCTAAAGGGCCATTTCTAATTAGTGCTTCCTCCAAGATTGGCTTGGCCTCTGTTACAACTGTATTGAAGTTCAACTTCTCTCTCTGTCCAATCCTGCTTCCCTTACTCCTTTCAAACTGTTGCTCCAAAGAGCAGTCCCCAAACCATGCTTGCAAATCTTGATCCCAGTGTCTTTTTTAGTCCCTTTCTAAGGTAGCCTAAGGTACAAAAAAAATAAAAAAATAAATCAGTGTAAGTCTTACTCTATGGATTGCCTCTAACGATAAAATTCTTCCTCAACAGAAGGGGATGAGAGCAAAAAGTATTACTCTCTCCCCCATTTGGCTGTAATGATGCTCTCTTCACCATCATCCATAACTAGCCATTGAGCTTCTTTGCTAGAGCAGTCCCAGTTGCCAAAAGTAATTAAAATACCTCTTCAGGGTCATGTATAAGGATCAAGATGTTTCCTTGATACTATGCCTGGTCTGAAATCTCTCACTCCTCCTTAGCTTCTTCCTATAACAGTTCCAAGGCCCTAGGAAGTGATAATGAACCCGATTGACGTAAAGAAATTTCACAGTTCATATCAAATCTGAGCAAATCTCTGATATCCATTTCTTTCAGGATTCAAGATACACTCTGTCAGCCACTCTAGGCCAATTTTGCTTCTCTATTCTGTACCCCCAAAATCTTACATTGGGAGACTGGTGGGGAGGAGGGGGGAGTCAACCTGGAAAAAGCCTGGGAGCAGAGTTCCTCAACTCCAATGGTTGCTGAGAGCCCTATCTTTTTGTAAAAACACCTTCTCTGACTTCTTTAAATGTCTTACAGAATGATTGCTTTTCAAAAGCATGTTTCAAGAAGACATGCAGATGGCCACAGATATATGGAAAGATGTTCAACTTCATTAGCTATCAGGGAAATGCAAATCAAAACCACAATGTGATACCACTTCACACCTGATATAGTGATTATTATCAATAAAACAAGAAATAACAAGTGTCGGACCAGATGTGGAGAAGCGGAAACCCTAGTACACTGCTAGTGGGAATGTAAATTGGTACAGCCTCAGTGGAAAACAGTATGAAGGTTCTTCAAAAAATTAAGGATAGAGCTGCCATATGATCCAGCAATCCCTCTTCCAGGTACCTACACCTAAAATTTTAAAACATTTATTTGTAAAGATTTATGTACCCTCATGTTCATTGCAGCATTATTTACAATACCCAAGACATGAAAATAACCTGTGTCCTTTAATGGATGTTTGGATAAAGAAGATGTGGTACATATATGCAATGAAATACTACCTCAGCCATAAAAAAAGATGAAATATTGCCATTGGCAACAACAAGGATGGATCTTGAGAGTATCATGCTAAGTGAAATAAGTCACATGGAAAAGGATAAGAACCATATGGTTCCACTCATGTGGGATATAACACAAAAAACAACAAATGATCAAACAAACAAACTTGTAGACACGGACAACAGTATGGTGGTTACCAGAGGGAAAGGGAGGTGGGAGGAA
>NW_011889371.1:193178-212357 GCF_000151845.1 Pteropus vampyrus | reverse complement strand
CACCATCATCCATAACTAGCCATTGAGCTTCTTTGCTAGAGCAGTCCCAGTTGCCAAAAGTAATTAAAATACCTCTTCAGGGTCATGTATAAGGATCAAGATGTTTCCTTGATACTATGCCTGGTCTGAAATCTCTCACTCCTCCTTAGCTTCTTCCTATAACAGTTCCAAGGCCCTAGGAAGTGATAATGAACCCGATTGACGTAAAGAAATTTCACAGTTCATATCAAATCTGAGCAAATCTCTGATATCCATTTCTTTCAGGATTCAAGATACACTCTGTCAGCCACTCTAGGCCAATTTTGCTTCTCTATTCTGTACCCCCAAAATCTTACATTGGGAGACTGGTGGGGAGGAGGGGGGAGTCAACCTGGAAAAAGCCTGGGAGCAGAGTTCCTCAACTCCAATGGTTGCTGAGAGCCCTATCTTTTTGTAAAAACACCTTCTCTGACTTCTTTAAATGTCTTACAGAATGATTGCTTTTCAAAAGCATGTTTCAAGAAGACATGCAGATGGCCACAGATATATGGAAAGATGTTCAACTTCATTAGCTATCAGGGAAATGCAAATCAAAACCACAATGTGATACCACTTCACACCTGATATAGTGATTATTATCAATAAAACAAGAAATAACAAGTGTCGGACCAGATGTGGAGAAGCGGAAACCCTAGTACACTGCTAGTGGGAATGTAAATTGGTACAGCCTCAGTGGAAAACAGTATGAAGGTTCTTCAAAAAATTAAGGATAGAGCTGCCATATGATCCAGCAATCCCTCTTCCAGGTACCTACACCTAAAATTTTAAAACATTTATTTGTAAAGATTTATGTACCCTCATGTTCATTGCAGCATTATTTACAATACCCAAGACATGAAAATAACCTGTGTCCTTTAATGGATGTTTGGATAAAGAAGATGTGGTACATATATGCAATGAAATACTACCTCAGCCATAAGAAAAGATGAAATATTGCCATTGGCAACAACAAGGATGGATCTTGAGAGTATCATGCTAAGTGAAATAAGTCACATGGAAAAGGATAAGAACCATATGGTTCCACTCATGTGGGATATAACACAAAAAACAACAAATGATCAAACAAACAAACTTGTAGACACGGACAACAGTATGGTGGTTACCAGAGGGAAAGGGAGGTGGGAGGAAGATGAAGAGGGTAAAGGGGGGTCAAATATGTGGTGACAGAGAAGACTAGACTTTAGGTGGTGAGCACACATATACAGATGTATTATAAAGTTGTATACCTGAAACGTGTTATTAACCAATGTTACCCCAATAAAATTAATATTAAAAAGCATGTTTCGCACATTTCTCTGTCACTTCATTATAATATAGTTTTAACATCATGTCTACATAAAAATAATTGAAAAATAAAATTGGTTTATTTTCATATGATGTGATCGTGTACATAGATATCCTAAGAAATCCACAAAAACACATTACTAGGGAATAAATGTGAGAAAGACACAAGATATAAGGTCAATGTACAAAAATTAGTATCTTCATATGCTGGCAATCGACAATTAGAAAATTAAAAATCCATTCCATTTACAGAAACATAAAAAATAAAATACTTAGAAAGAAATTTGACAAAGTCATGAATACCTCTACATTTTGGCAGAAAAATTAAAGACGACAAAAGAATGAAGGAATATATTATGTTTGTAGCTTAGTAGATCCAAACTTATTCCTCTCAATAGCTATCACAGGAGAATTTTTTTATAGAAATTAATAAGCTGATTCAAAATAAATATAGAAATATAAAGGATAGAAAATGTTTAAAATGATCTTGAAAAGAAAAACAAAGCTAGAGGACTTATATGCCTAGATTCAAGACTTTCTGTAAAGCATCACTAATAAAGAAGCTGGGTATTCACATAGTAAGTGAAAATAGGAGAGTACAGAAATAGATGCAGACTTACACAGTAAGTTGATTTTCAACAAAGTACCAAAGCAAAATCTTTTCAACAAAAGAAGTAGGAACAACTGGATTTACATATGAAGAAATATTAATCTCGATCCCTACCTTATACTATGTGTATATATTATCTTCTTACAAACATTCTTGAACATTTCTCATTTATAATTTATGTACACACACAAGAGAGAGAGAGAGAAAAGAGACAGACAGATTGAGACAGAGAGACAGAAAGACAGAGATAGAGAATGTGAGAGAAGTACAGCAATTACCAGAGAACATTTTTAATTCAGTTTCTTCAGAGGAACATAAAATATTAGTTTCCTTTCTTTCTTGACATATATTAACATCTTTTAATTTTTTTAAATAAAGTTTATTCTTTTCTTCACTGATTCAAAATCTCTCTTAAATATAATACTTTCTATCATTTTCTAGTCATGCCATGTCAAATACAGTATCTGGGAAACTACCTATTTTAGGTTTAATAGTTGTGTGCCTATCAAGCAAGTTAAACTGAAGAGAAGAAACATTACATATAATTTTTAGCTTCTTAAACAAAAGTCAAGTATGCAAACCTAATTTTTAATCTAGAAAGCTTACTTGTTCCTCTATTATTATGAAGCGGTCATATTTCAACATTAATTGTAGAAACATGAAGAAAGAGTTAATACAAAGGTTTTCATTATCTGTAAAAAGCAAAAAAAAACTGGTAATTAAAAGTTGCTATAAATTACTTTTTAACTAGAGTAAAATGACAGTTCTAATTCTAATTTTTTTGTATTATCGTCTTATAATATTCAATTTTATCATGATTTAATGATTCGTGTTTCCGTCATAATGAGGAAATACATTCCCATCACTACTTTTTCCATACAGACGCTGGCATGTATTTAGAATTTACAGCAACTCTTTGAAACCTCTTCACCATTAACTGAGAAACTATTTCTTTTGGTAGCAACTTTGTTTTCTATTCTGTTTTGCAGTCTCTTTAGGGATTTATTTGTCAAACTTATTGAATTTGAATAAAAAGTTTCAACATTAACCTTGGCCGATGAGTATAATAAATTTTTTGAGTATAATATTTTTAACAATTTCCAATTTGATACCAAATGCTAACCAAATTATCTAAAGTACTTGATTGAAGAGATCTTTTTATTATTATTTTATAGCCACATTTAGGCAGAGACAAACCTTCTGCTTCAGCAAAGACTGTCCAGAAAATGTCCAGGTAACCTCTGATCACATACAGACCAATCCTGCTATCACCTTCGTGGGCTTTTAAGAGTGCAGAGCTTTAAGTTGCTCATTTTGCATGTTTATAAATAATTTATGTTAATTTTCTAACACATATTGTTTAATAAGTTATGAAGACTTTAATAAAATTTATTCTATGCAACAAGTTAACTCATTCCACTGATTGATCATTCACATCAGGAATATGTGCAACTGGCAGAGAAAAGCACCAAAACCAGAGAAACATTTAAAAACAACTGTGAGCTATCAACCTTAGAAGTGTAGGAACAGCACAAATTCCAGAGAACTTTCCTGTAAAGACTCTGAAAGGGAACAGAACTTCAAACCTGGTCTTTTCTCATAGTCCAAAACTCCAATAATATTTTCTTCAGGACTGATTATTCATAAAGATGGATTCAGATGCAAGTATTGCTCATTTTTCTGCATCGATTTGTTTTTTCAAGATTTGATGGACCTTTTATGTATGTATATAAATAATGCCAAAATATTTGTTGATATTAATACAGTGGCAGCTTATAAACAGTATTTTTACATGGAATTTAGCTTGTAATTTTAAAAAACTAGAATGAGAACACTGATATATTTTTTTAAATTTCTATTAAAATAAAACATGCACTTGTTTAAATGCAAAGTACCCTAAATTCAGTGTGTATATAGAGTTAGCTATATAGAAGCAAGGGATTTAAGCAGGAATTGACTTGTTAGGATTATAAATACTGTTTGAAGTGTACCGCCTGCTGCAACTGTGATAATAAAGGAATAGAATATATCTTAAATAAAGGTCCCTTCCTGTACAAAATGAGACCTGGTAGGAGTGATCGACTAAAGTTCTGTGCGGTAAAGGTCTTAAGTTGAAATTGAGACTCAAAGAGAAGAAAAATGTCCATATGAATTTGGGAGGTTGGACCAGAAGCACAAGAGTGACAGATTTGCCAATTCAAACTATTTTGCCATTTCTTGTTCAACATTTAACTTACATTTCATTTTATTTTGTTATATTTGTCTACGGAGTGTACTCATCCAGGCACTTTAGGCAAAAGACACATGGACAATACACTTTGACCTACAGAAGTCACCTTTAATTTTCTTAAAAATATATTTAATAGTTTAAAAGAAAGGTGAGAAACTTGGATTAATAAAATGGACAAATATAAATGGCTATAATTTTTCTTGTTTTTTATCCCTCTGAATATTTTAAGCTCCTTGCAGGTAAAGTCAACATTTTTTATTTCTTTGCATAGTCTCTATCAGTGTGAGACTATGGTATCTGATTAATAAAATAAAACATTTTAAAACTACATATGACTGAACTTTATTTTAATGTTTAAATGCTCTACTCTGAGAAAATGGGTAGCTAGTGTTCCTGTAGGACTGGTGATCATGCCTAGGGAGGCAGAAATGAACCAAGTAAAGCTTTAGGGAAAATGTTTGACATTTTCTTTTAGAAGTTTAAACATTGTCTAAAAATAGACAAGGCAGATTCCAAGGTAAAGCAGTCACAGTATAGAGAAAAGAGCATGGGCTGTTTACCAACTTACTTGCTCTGCAACTTTAGGCTAGTATTAATCTCCTTTGAGGCTCTATTTTCTACATGGAGATAATATTCTGATTGAAAGCATCATGGAGAGGAAGGGATGAGACAATTTCAATACAGCACTTAGTAGGCATCTAAAGAGAGCTATAATATTTTTGGTGTCGAGTTAGGAGTCCTTGTGTATAATCCCCTGTTACATTGTACAAGGGATACTCTACAAGACCAATATTATATGGTGGATGTAATGCTATGTCACTTCCTGTAGATGGCTTCTGTCTTGAGCATTGTCTTGTTCTCTCCTCACTTTACCTTTTAACACTAGGATAAGCAAGCTTCCAAATTGTGATCAGCTCTGTGAAGAAGCATACACAGAAAGCAAATGAAGCCTCCAGCCAACAGCCAGCAAGAAACAGAGGCACGTCGATATCCAAAAGTGAGTTTGCACAGATTGTCCAGCTCCAGGTGAGGTTTGAGAACTGCAGCCCCAACTAACGGCTTCACTAAAACCATACGAAAAAACCTGAGCAAGAACCACCTGGCTAAGCCATACTCAGATTTCTGACCCTAGAAACTGTGAGATAATGTTTGTTTTTTAAACTACTACGTTTGAGAATGATTTGTTATACAGCAATGGATAATTAATACAGTTCCTTAAGTCTGTGTTCTAACCTGTTGAATTCTCTCTTGGAGGAATCTCTACAAGCTTACAGATGCTAATGCCCTCGCAGTCAATCTCCATTTCCATATTTTCTCTTAAACTATTACCAGAATTAGAGAAGTTAGAAGGCCATAGAAAAGAAACAGAAAAGATCATTCATTTGCCAAGCACTTCTGGTTTTAACTCAGAAAATACGTCAACCCAGAACATCAAAGTACAACCTAAATTTATTACAGTCACACCATGTGACCTCCTTAACAAAATGACATATGAAACCCTAACGCCATGACTAATCTAAATTTTAGAATGAGATAAAATTCAATTGGTAATTAACTACTATATTCTTGATAATATTCAAAGGAAGCACTTAACAATATCAAAAGAATAGTGTAACATAAAACCAAGAGGAGCCCTACTAAAAGACTAAATGAACTGAAGGGGGAAGGGTAAGCATCTAAGTGGTTCCTATTGCAAGGGAAATAAAGATCAGGCTTTGGAGAGGGAGACTATCTTTAAGAAGTTTGACCACACACAGTTTCTCCTGAAACGTAAGAGGATTATATAGCTGTGCTGTATGTGAACTCATTTATCTTCAGATGGACACATTCTACCACTAGATGAAACAAATCAGACCAAAGTGGAAAGTTACTGCCAGATGGCAAATAGTTTATGGAACTGTCTTTTGGCCTCCTTTCATCTACTTATATTTTTTTAGTTATGGGAAAAGTTGAGCCTCTATAGAAGTCAGAAGATATACATCAAGAAGTCTGTATGTTTGTTATTTAAATGCTGACAAAAGTGTAAGAAACATTTTACTGATTTATTTTTGCAAAGTTATTACAATCATTTTCTTCCTTTGTGGAGAAGGATGGATATTGGATAGGAAGAATACAAAAGAGTCACATTTTAGATTAGGATTATTGTCTTTCATGACTGAATAAGAAACTATGCCATGAATTAAAACTGCAAAGGCAATCTAAGTTTAAGGTGGGCTTACCTAAAACGGACAGACTTTGGCACTTGGGTTATAACATATGCTGTTTTACAAAAACCTCAAATCTATAAGATTTTAAAAGGCCTTTATTTAATTCAATGTCCAGCTGATGAGAATTATGCCTTTCCTTGTCTTTTCTCTTTTCCTTTCTTTGAGAAATGACTATTTTAAATAAAATATAAAAACAGAACCTAAGATAGTTAAGTCTTGATTAATTATCCCATTTTAACTTTGGAAATAATTCTAGGTCTTCATAGAGTTAGCACAATTTAATTAAAGTACTCCATGAAAAAGTGCTCTATTACTGTTAATATCTTATATTTATTAAATGTCTATTTTTAGGAACTATTTTACCACTTTGTACATTACATTGCATTAATGTAGTGCAATTAATGTACCAAATTTTGCCATAAGTCACCAACGATGGTATGTGATTATTTCACATACTAATTATTATTAATCCATATTCATTTTCTTATGTGAAGTGTGATATATAAAACAGTATTATTGTTATCATCCAACATTTTATATCTGGGATTCAATAATTCAAAGACATTAGATGCATGATTTTAGGGTATGAACCACTTATTCAGTGAGTTTTTTCAAAAGTAGGTAGAGCAATATGATGATTAAACGACTACAACAACAATGATGACAGCAACAACAAAAAACCTGTTTCCCATTGAAGGAAGAAGAAAGAAGAACGGAGAAGAGGAGGCTGCAAATGGGAGAGACAGATATTCTGGAGGTGGAGGGCTTTACCTTAGAAAGGATAAATTATTCTCTCTCTGAGTAGATGTTTAAACACTATTAAGAATATTGATTGAAGGTCCAAGAGTTAGTGAAGTTCTGTGTTGTACACATGCAAATAATTTCTGTTTGGTAGAAAATAAATCCCCCCAAGTTATTATTTATTATCCTTAGAAAGCATTAACTAGTTCTGTGTCTAAGATTCATTTATTCTATTACCTATGAATACTTAGCTTTTCAAATGTTCTTTAGACCAGTTTAACATATTACTGGTTCTCTCATTAGTTAGTATGTTGAATTAAAGAAATCTCAGACATGTGTTAACTTTATTTTTAAAAGAGAATGATGACTAATGACTAATAGCTTCGAGTAATAATAATAATAATAATAATCACATTATCTATTATAAATGCACCATCAAAACCAATTCCATTCTTCTCAGTCATTTGCGTAATGTTTCCTTCAAGATATTTAGAATGTAACATGTTTGAGGAGCTCTGGTCCATGGGTAAAATATTCTATAAATTAATCTGACATGGTCAGCTTTACAAAGTCCTTCAAGCCCTGGCTAAAGGTGGGACGATGTTTATTTCATAACTTTCTTTGGTATAAATGTGCAATAAATTATTTCCAGATGAACAAGGAATAAAAGTATTGAATTAAAAAAAATTAGAACCATATGTGGTGTTATTGCTTTGTCTGCAGTGGTTCTTCACCAGGGGCAATTTCACGTCCAAGGGGACATTTGGCCATGTCTCATGACATGTATGGTTGTCACGACTAGGGGAAAAGAGCTACTGGCATCTTGTGGTTAGAGGTCAGGGATGCTGCTAAAGATCCTACATTGCACAACAACAAAGAAATACCCAGCTTAAAATGTTAATAGTGTCAAGGCTGAGAAATACCAGTCTACCTCAGCAAAGCAAAGTCGGTTGAATTATCAAGGGAAAACAAGGGGGAAGACAGTTACAGATAAAATGTAATTCTCCCCAATAAAAACTATGGACAAGAATATTATATTAGCCTAAGAAATAATAGTATAATAATTACCTTTGGAACTCACTGTTTTCAGGTAATATAACTTGTGGTTCATTTTGGAATTGATGTAGAACATTAAGAATAGCAAATTCTTTTCGTTTTTCACAGTAACTGGCAAAATGGCAAATTATGGCCTATATTAACTCTCAAAATAAATGAAATACTATTTCATAGCTTTAATTTCATTTTTGGTCATATATTACATGAATCTAGGAGTACTATTTTTCCCCTGGAAAATATGTATCCTTGAATATACCTATACATTATGTCTCCTTTATTATTCACTATTGGAAATGAGAAATTATTTTCTCTATAAAACTATAAGCATTTTTTTTAACCAGGGTTTTCATGGTGTAAAGAATCCTACAAGGCTTTCTCTTTGAGCACACCAACAAAATCCGCATCCTTTCAAAAGCAATGCAAATCCCTACCTTATCCAATTGTAAATCTTATTCACTTTTGATACATATACCTGACTTTATAAAAATCTGTTCAGAGATTTATGAGCACATTATTTTTGAGAGGAAATAAAAGTCTATGTCTAGAAGTGTACAACTTACTGTGACAGAGACTCAAAATCTATAGCAATAATTATAGACAGAAACAGATATCAAGTCCTCAGGGAGAAACTGTGACATATATAAGTGGTAGGGTATAACATTTTCCTTATGTATTAAAAGAATATTAAAGTAAGAATTTCCTATAATCCTAGCCTAAAGAGAAAACAATTGTTAACATGATGATATTATTTGTTTGTCTTTTTAGAAAAATATATCTAAAACCACAGCTTATAACTACCTCTCTCCAAACATGCCCAAGTTGATACTACATGCTGAGAAAAAAAAGAAAAGCCTCAAGTAGTAGATAGTTTTAGATGTTAAAAGTGAAGAGATGTTAGAGGGAGTGAAGGATTTTAATTATTTCCCGAAGTGAGGATACAGCAAGACTCATATAGCTCATTGAGGAGGCTTCGATTTCATAAACTGAGGGCTCAAATGATAACTTCTCACTCCCTGCCATGCCCTGGAAAGAGAATCCAGTTCACTTATTTGACGTTTGGCAGTTTGGGGGACATCCAAAATTATCCCAAGGATGAAATACTGTATATTAATCAATGACCAGAGAAAACAGGCCTTTTGGAACTAATCAAGAATTAAATTTTATGAAATGATGTTTCATTGTGAAGGGAAGTAGACAAATTTGTCTTCAAGGGCATGCCAGACAGAGGTTTTCCATTGCTCTGAGCAAACACCAAATGCCTGACTATAGCTGAAATTTTTTAAATATAGATCAAAGTACAAGCAATACAGAATAAATTCTTCCCATCATATATGACAGAAGAGCTCCCATTTCAGGCAAAGATTAGTTCAGAAGTGAAGTATGCAATACTAAAAGACTTATGCTTTACAAAATTAAAATGAGACATTGGACAGGCCAATTCCTATAATCTACTCTAAACGCCCTTGTCTAGACTACTCTAAACTCTATAGAGAAGCCATTACACATCTGGTACGGATCTGTTTGTGTTGCTGCTTGGCTAGAAAATAAACTTATTGCAGGAGGCAACTCTTCAGAAACATTCTGAGTGTTGTTTTCTAACCTAGGACAGAGTTCATGTATTGTGTGAAGCTGTTGCAGCCACTAAAAGATTATATTGGGGCATAAAATTTGCCAGCTGTCTTTGGGTTTCCCAAATTCATTTTTTCTTCAATACTTTTGTTTCAATTGTCCTTAATTTTGAGCCACTTAGAGATTAAGAATCATGTTTGGGCTGTAGAATACATTTCATTAAAGAGGCAGTTTGGTGAAAATGTACCTATTTAGAATGATTATGTAAACTACCTATGTAAAGGCTCTTTCTTTATAATATTTTGTCTTAGAGACATTTCAGAAGAGTTCAAATAAAACACATTATTTTATAACTATATTCTTATTGAATTTACCATCCCACTGTCAGTAACATTGATGATTTTCTTAGATATTTTCTGATTTGGTATTTTTAGATGTTGTCACCAGTGGAAAATGAAGAACAATTTAATTAAAATACTCCAATATTTTGAGCACTCATCAATACACACAAGCTGAAGTGTTAATACTTTAAGATAACACAAAGAAAATAAGTTAGAAATCTCTCTTCTGGAAGGAGACAAGGTTTCCATTGGAATTCTTCAAAGTTCTTCTTTTGGATTTCTGGCATATTAAATATCAGTTCCTAAAAATCAGCATGCTATAATTTCAGAGACCAGTGAGTGCAAAATCTGAAGAGCTTCATTCAAAATAGGGTATGTTTAGACGAGTCTTCAGTCTTCTGATTCTACCTATAAGTCCTAGAGATATTCTTGCAGGTGCTCACTAAGAGGATGTTTATGTTTTTAGTTGCAGCACTGTTTGCAACAGGAAAAATGGCAATAATTTCAATGATAACTAATAAGAGAATTATTAAGTAGATGATATTATAAACTGGAAAAGTCACTGTAATAGCCGCACAAAGGATCAAGTTAAAGTTGCATACACAAGAATGGAAATATCTTAATATACACTAAAGTATAACTAAGTTTTATACATACGTAGAGACACATATCACATATATAATATGTAATATGTGTGTGTGTATATATATACATACATATATATACATGGAGCTATGTATGAGTCATCCCTCTATATTTTTCCCAGTTGAAAGCGTGCGTTATGTAGTATAACTTTCTCATGCACTATATTCCTCCTAATCTCCAGAAGGCCAGAACATTCTCTAATTCTTAAGAACCAGTGAATATCCCTACTCTTGCTGTTCTATAAAAATCAGTGCAACTTATGGCTTTTATGCATAGATATTGATTATTGGGAGAATTTAGAATTATTATTAAGATAGCTTAATGGGTAATACCGTGTCTTAAAATCTTGAAAATAAACTAAGAACACTGGAAATGGAAGCACCCTTTCTACCTCCTTCGTGAATATTTATTAAGTACTTTGCATGATGTCTTGCCCATAATAGGTACTAAACAAACATTTGTTGAATTAATGAATAGTTCTGGTAGCTCACTTTAAGGTGTGAACCGTTATGTTGGAATGAAGTGAGGATTGTGCAGAATTGAGAACCGACTGGTGAAGCCATTATGGTCATCTCCAAGGGCCTCTACAAAGTCTTTGTAAGACCTCCCTTCCCTAGGTCGGGCTTGGAATGGAGTGGCATCATAGTATCCACAAAATTCCCAAGTTCCTAAGGCCCAGGCCAGATTCCATATTTTTCATATTAACTGCTTTACAACCAACTAGAGGTCCCAACACTATGCACCCTGCAAATTGGAATGATTATACTGATAAGTATTTTCCCCTCTGCAATTTAGTTCAGTTTCAGGCTAAGAAATTAAAAGAAGTCACAAAGATATGGCCAAGCAGCCAGAAAATGACCTTTTATAGGTCAAAGAATACATTTATAATCAGTGCGAAATCATTAGTGGGTAGTCACCAAGGAATTAATTCGTAATTAGTGTTGGGCATCAGGGAAAAAATATGAAAATGGGAAACATGGTTCCCAAAAGAAGTATTTGAGAAGAGCAAAACTGGAATTCCAGAATTTTAGATAAGTTTTAAATCTAGAGAGGAAAGTCTGTAGGAGGTAATGATGTACCCCCATATATGCAATGAGGCGAGTCATAAGAATCTAATGTATATGGTGTATTTGTGCTCTGCCCTTAAGGAGGAGAGGTGAATGGAAAACTGTGTGGTGCTTTTGAAATAATTCATCGAATAGTTTGTAAATCACATTGAACTCCTTCATTGATTTTCCAAACTGTTTTAGTTAAAGGAACAATACTGATATTTTGCAAAGCAATGAGAAACAAATTGAAGTTTCAGTTTTCTGTTCCCACTCAGATGACATTTCCCCTGTGGGTTCTGGGTCATAGGCAGGGGAAATGTGAAAGGTTTTTATGTTGTAGTTGGTGTTATTTTTTAACATCTTGTGTGGCCTCCCAGATAAGGACAAAGCTACCGAGTGGCTACCTCCTTCCAAAAAATGGCTTTTGCTTTTGTACTTTTAGATGTGGTCATTAATATATATAATACAAGAATATTAAAGAAAAAATAAAAAACTAGGGACCAGTGGAATATCAGAATGGAAAAGCAAGATTAGTACTTGAGAGCCAGATAAGATCTTATTTAATTGTTAAAGCTGGGTAACAAAAATAAATTTGAGCTTCCCAGTAGGCCAAAGCAAAAACTAAAATATAGTCACAAACTCGTATGATGAAACCAAATTAATTTTTAGAGAAAGAATAGCTTGAGATCATGGAGAAATCTCTGTGTGTGTGTGTGTGTGTGTGTGTGTGTGTGTGTGTGTGTGTGTGTGTGTGTGTGTGTGTTTTCATAAATAGGACACTGATGTAGTCCGAGTAAGATGGTTTCTAAAGGTCTGAGTTTAAGAATACAATTTTGGACATCAAAAGAAATACATACAACTAGGGTTCTGGAAAAAAATGGGAGACAGATTTTGAGTTTGTATTCTTTGATAAGACATTAGGCACAAATATTTTATGTTATCAATTGAAGGAAGAATAAGTTTCAACTTTCGACACATGAGAAGTGGAATATGGTTGGTATCTTTTTATAAAAATGTGTCCAGACATGTGTAGGAAACAGTAGCCACTCCAATTTCACAAGGAGGCACGACACATAGGGATCTACTGATAGGGATAAGTTTGTACTTTGGAAGAAAGTTCTGATCTGCTCTTGCACACAGAAGAATGAGGCTTGGAATTCAACATCATAGAGCATGGTCAAAATGATTTTATCATGGAAAATTTTCCATATGGTCATTAACATTATCCCACTATTGCCTTAATAGATTTTCAATAAAACCCATACACAATCTCATTTTATGCAAAGTAGCTTCTTGGTGAATCCTGCAAGATCAATTAATTACAAAATTGAATAATTTGATCTGTTCTGCTAGAGTATTGCATATGTTAATTAAGTGATGAAGAATAACTGCCAAAAAACGATGCTTTTACATTAGTAGAGCTGATCTCAAGCCAAAGTTTTGACAATTATTAAGTAACAATCAATTTCCTATTTAGGTGGCTTCTAATAAGTGGCAATATAACATACTAAGTATTAAAGAAGGTTTTATCTTTCTATTCGCCATAGCAGAAAAGTGTGTATCTAACTGATCTAGAAATAATTCAAGTCATTAATGTCAAGAATCATAAGAAGGGATCCTAAACTATATTCCTGTTTCACAATAATCAAAACGATTTTATCTCAAACAATTTTATTGATCTTTATCTTCTTTCACATATTAAGTAGTGGGTTCTATAAGAACATCAGTAACCTAGGATCTATATTAAGCCCCTATAACTTAGCCCAACTGTCCTAGAATATGAAAAAAAAGAATATCTAAGTCCATGTTCAACATCTCTTTCCACCTCTCTTCTCAACAAGAGGGAAGAAGATAAAGCTGATTTATACACACATACACACACACACACACAATTTTTTTTCCTAGTAAATCCTTTTAGTAGTTAGAAGTTGTAGTAGTATAAGGCCAGAATTCTTAGGTCCACTGGGCATATATCATCAATGCTATTAAATCCTCACTTTAATTATTAACATTTGACATAATTTTAGCAAATGTGAGAACAGGGACTGGTCTTTGTTACACACTCCCCAGAAGACCACAACACATCATTATGCCATCCACTGAAGCTGAAAACAGAAGGTTTAGCCAATGAAATGTTCCTATCCACAGAATATAAATATAAATAAATACTGTAAATGTTTTAGGTTGTTCCCAATAAAATTGACTGAAAGGGAATCTAACAGTAGGAAGCCGACATAACCAAAGCCTATTCTTCATGAAGAATATTAGCCTGAGAAACTAAGATTATGATTTGTCAAAGATGGAGCTGGCTTACTACTAGAAGAAATGCTCAGTCAACTAGAGGTTTACATTTGACAGGATAAAAAAGTGTCTTTAGACAAAAATAGCCCAAACTATTATGAAAAAGATGATTAAGTATAGCAGACTTGCCCTGTTATAAGGTGTTATTAAAGAAAACATGGCATTGGCACAGAGAAACAGGACACTGAAACTGAGTAAGAACTCATAATCAAACTCATGTATTTCAGAAACTGTGTGTGTGCACATGCATGCGTGCGTGTGTGTGTGTGATTTATAATAGATAATGTATATATGTGAAAACTGCAAACAACCCAAAAGTCCATCAACAAGTGAATATAAATCAGGAAATAGCTATATAACTGTATAATATTCAGCAATAAAAAGTTACAAACAACATGAATGAATCTCAAAATTCACTATGTTAACTGGAAGAATCCAAACAAAAGAGTAGATACTATATAAGTCCATTTACATAAAATTCTATAAAATACAAACTTACCTATAATAACAGAAGGTCAGCTTGTGAATTGGGGTGGAGCATGAGATGAACTACAAATAAGCATGAGGAAACTTTGGGAGTTAAATGTTAATTATCTCGATTCTGGTGGTGGTTTCTCAGGTGAACACATAAGTTTAAAGTAGTCAACTTACACATTTTCAATATGTGCAGTTTATTGTACTCCAGTTTACCTCAATGTTTGTTTTTTTTTTTAATGAGAGAGGTCCAGTTCAAAGAGAAGAGGTTCAAAATATAATAGAAGAGATAAGTTATTAGAAGCCTTGCTGTTTTCTCTTAAAAAAACAACAGAGAAGGCATTTCAGTTACTATTTCTGTATAACAAATCTAACATAGTGGCAAAAACAATAACCATTCTATTGTTGTCAATAATTCTGTTTGTCAAGAATTTGGAGAAGACAGAGCAGAGAAGGCTTATTTTTACCCCAAAATGTCTAGGACCTCAGCTGAGAAGACTCGAAAGCTGGAGATTAACTAAATAACTGGGACCTGAAAGCATCTGAAGGTTCATTCTCTCACATGTCTGGAGACTGATGTTGGCTGTAGGTAAGGATGTCAGCTAGGGCTGTTGGCTGGAACATCTACATGTGTTCTGGGGACTTTCAAGAAGGCTGCTTGGGCTTCTTTGCAACACAGTACCTGGTTCTAAAAAAGAATAAGCTTTTTTAAAACCAGGTACTGTCTCATGAAGAATAGGCTTTGGTTATGTCGGCTTCCTACTGTTAGATTCCCTTTCAGTCAATTTTATTGGGAACAACCTAAAACATTTACAGTATTTATTTATATTTATATTCTGTGGATAGGAACATTTTATTGGCTAAACCTTCTGTTTTCAGCTTCAGTGGCCAGAAAAAAGCCTCCCAGAAGAGCCAGGCGGAAACTGTATGATCTTTTTATGACCTACTTGAAAGCCACTTCTTTAATAATATGGCTGTCTAGATCTAAAGAGAGGTAACATAGACCTCACCTCTCTAACAGAAGGAATAGCAGCAAAGTCACATTGTTATATCAGCAAATGGGATATAGTTGTGGCCTTCTTTGGGAAAACACAACTGGCTACAGAAAGTTGGGAAAGTCAGTATACATGGGATAGTGTGTTGATTAGGAAAATAGTGCCAGGCAGCATATAAGACCCACCTGAGGTTGGTGATATCTAATATATAGAACCATCTGCTCTCCTGTGTGCCTTTCTCCAGCAGTTCTTAGTTGATATGGCACCAAGAAAACAAAGATTTGGGCTCAACAAGAGTGAAGGTTTTTCAGATGCAAAAGACAGAGGAGAAAGAGAATTTAGGATATTAGCCAAAAATGTCTGAATCATAGAATTAAATTGGATAAGAAGGAAAAAAATTTAATTGAGGACTAATAGATGACTAGACAATACACGAACTGGTTATTCTTATCAATTGGCAAAGTTAAGAAGAAAAAATACATATTTGCAAGATATTACCAAATCAGAGCAAGTATAGAAGAGCGGGTAAAAGCACAGAGCTTGAAGCCGGACTACCTGGGTTTGTATCTGATGTTTACTGTTTACTTTCTTTGTAACTTTAAACATGGTATACTTTCTCTGCTTCGGTTTTCTCACCTGTAAAAGAGAATAATACATGTGTTCTGGGGACTGCTTGGGATTATTAGAAAATTAAGTTGATTATTATATTTAAAACAATGTCTGGCATATAATAAGCAATAAGTGCTCACAATTATTAGTATTAGAAAAGGCTAAAATAATTCTTGGTATATAAAGTCTTTATCAGATGCTTTATTTACTTATAGTTTTAAAATTGACTATACAGCTTGTGCTTAATAAAAGAGGAGGCTAAATTACTCTACAACTTATAGGCTCCTTATATTACCAAATTTAAATATGTTTATCTCAAATGTGCACCCACAATCTCAAGAACTCAGTTCCAGTCACAGAATTCCAGTTTTCATGGTTACGTCCTTGTCCTTAAAATGTGTTGTACCTTATTTTTCTTAGAAACACTAATATTGTTGTATTGCTTTAATTTGGTAAATTTCCAAGCTTACTACTTCTTGTCACCTTAACAGTCTTTCCAGAATAAGTTTAGTTTCCAATGGCCCTGACCATTCATGTCAGCATCCATATGGAAAGATGTAGTCAGTTTAGTTCATCAATAATTTTTTATGGGAATGACTCTAGTATCTAGTTTTAATGTTAAAATGGAAAGATACATTTAAATGATTTATGACTGAGGTAAAAATAGATTGTCTTAATCCAGTTAAAGCTGCATTAGTCCTTACTACCACATGGTATAAGTACTTCTTAATTTGGGGCTCATCCTGGTCCCAAAGACGTGCATTAAAAACAGATTTCCTGACTAATGCTGATTCTGCCACTAATTTGTTCTAAATATCTTGTATTTGAAAGTTGGATTTATTATGCTACATCTCTCAGGAGAGTAATGCCCAGATATCCTTCTGAATGCTTTTGTAATCTTTCCTGTAAGATACAGTACAATTCATTGCAAACAAGCAATCTACTCATTCTGAGAATCAGGTTCATTCCTTCTCCCACCTTGAATAATGAAATGCCCTCTGCTCTCAAATTCTGTAACATGACTGAGGTAAAGCATATTAAAAATGAGGCAGAGGGAAAAGAATGCTAACTTTTAGTTAGTATGATACTCAGCAGCAGAATTATAACATGTCTTCTGACCATTCCATCAATAACAACAATTTACTGACCACTTCCTTATGTTAAGTATTTTGTAAAGCATTTCCATAGGCCTCTTCACCTATGACCTTCGCATAGGTATTCCTTAGCCATGGTAACCTGTGTGTATGAGAGGACACATATCCTGCCACCCAATCTTACCAGGAGATGCACCCAGGACCACCAGGGCAGGCAAGAGGAAACAAACTCTCTAATGCCCTGAAGTGCAGAGGACAATGGAGACAGAAAACAGTGAAGTCCACAGAAAATGGACATGAGAGCAATGAACAAAAATATACCCTAGAGCAAAATATTTCTATTGCCAGATGTAGGAAAAGCAAGAATATAGCTATAAGCTGAGCAATCATAATAATATTTCTAAAGAACCTCTGACAATCAGAAGAGGTGGTATAGAGATGATGCTTAAATGAGAGTCAGAGAAGTAGAGATGGATGATGCATTCATAGCAGCCTGGCTTAGAAAATATCTTATCATGCAACCTAAAGAAACAACTTTTAGTGATCCCAAAACATGCTACAATGAGACAATGGTGATTTACACATTCTGCTTGGATGTAATATTTCTCACTAGGTAAATTGGCTTTTCTGGAAACAGTGGTACATTCAGTATGCTGGCAAAATCAGATTTCTGAGGCTTTAGAGTGGGTAACAAAATCAGTCCAGAGGTTTCAGCCTTCTATCCTGCTAATTGTCCTCTGGTGCCACCCATACACTACACACCTTCCCATTTAGTCAGAACCCTAGAATAGCTTCAATCAAACCTCCAAAGAGGAAGGCTATGTTACAAAATCTGAAAGCTAAATTTTTGTGGTCACTTAAATCTCCTTTGTGGGCTATTTCCCTGTACATCCCATAATATTGGTATTTCTCAGGGTCTTCTCTTTGTTATTTTTTCTTCGCTCTTCACTGTCTCCCATCTCAACCACTCCCATGACTTGGTGAACTTGGTATCATTGAGAATTCTAACAAGAAACAGATGGTACACTCGAATTGGGGCAAATCATGAAGGGTTTATCTAAAAGAAGCTATTTACAAAGAATATTTACAGGATATGAGGGAACTTCATATGATAGTGCAGTAACCTGGGGCTAGGGCAAAGGAGGAAGTATTACCATCACTAGGCCAGAAGGGACTAGAAGAGCAAGTAATGAATGGAACTTTGAGAAGGTTGTGTGGTTATCTTGAGAGAGGCCATGACCTTCTATTGAGGAACATGACCAGACCTAAGCGACCTCTAAGGGAGGGAAATAGATGTATTTGACCTCACTCTCCTCGCTCCTCTCTCTGATTGCCTTCTAAGGATTATTAGGAAAAATTGTCTGTAGATTTTTCATATTTCTGCACATCTTGAGAGCAGAGGCATTGACTGCCTCTGTTCCCAGACTATATTTTCAAGGATGTCGGTATAGCACACAGTTCTTGGCAGAGGTCCCTCCTGGCAGAATCTAATCTGAAGTCGGAAGGCAGGAAGATCTGTTGATAATCCATAAAGGTAAGCCCCCTGGAGTGAGAATAGGGCTGAAAAGTGTGAAAAATGTGTCCGAAGGGGCAAGTGAAATATATCTGCTGCACTGTCTAAATGCTATTGACTGTCAAATCTGTATTTCTAGGCCTGATTGAATATATCCTGAGCTTCTGACTCATATATCTACCTACCTACTGGCATTTCATGGGTGTCTCAAACTCCCAAGGTTTCAAATTTCATGGAATGACACCACCATATATCTGTCCAGCTGTCTAACTTGTGTTTTATCCTTGACTCACGCCTTCTCACTTCCCAAATCTCATCTTGTTAATACTAATTCAACTCCAATCAATTTCTCTTCACCCCTGTTATCACCAGCCTCGTTCAGGCCAATACCCTTTCCCCTTTTCATTACCATATCAACCTTC
>NW_011889371.1:189875-192293 GCF_000151845.1 Pteropus vampyrus | reverse complement strand
AAAAAGACTGTTTAGGAATTTTTGGCAAATTGGAAAAATTACCAAAGAAATACTTTCAAGAATAATGTGAACTATAGGTAAAATAACTATTAAGTGTTCATTGTGCTGCAATGAAAATTTGCCATCCAAATATTTTTTCATTAATTTTTCTGAATCCTAAAACATCACTTAAAAAATAAGTGATATTTCCCCAATAGTAATTTGAACCTAAATTATTGTAGCAGAAACAACATGATAATTAGAACTATAACTGAGACATTTTCATTTCCATTCCAAAGCATTTATTCTCCTCCATAACATCTGAGCTTTGACTTTCTTGTCTTAATAACTTTTTTTATATTTAAGAATAACTTGAAAAACAGGGATTAGCTCCATGTGAATAAAAATACAATATAATTTATCTGTCACTATCTTACTGCTCTGAGAGCAAGAACAGTTTAATATCCCCATTCTTATCTGTGAAGGAATAGAGTTAACACTGCATAAACACAGACCTTAGATTTTTCACTTCCTATTTTAATTAAGAAATTAGATAAAGAGAGAGCATAGTCCCTGTAACACCATAAGAGATTTTATTTTGCTAGACAGTCCTACCAATTCCAAAGTCAAATGCATTAGAAACACATTCTTCCATCTTATTTCAAATTCTACATTCTGTGTCAGCAGAATATGTGTGGTGACTCTTAGCACAATGTTACCACCAGTTGAAAAGTAAAAAAAAAAAAATTCTGTTAAGCTTTAATTTTGGGGAGAGGGTATCCATATGTCATCATATGCTCAATTTGGTTGGGCTGTTTTTTGAAATGACCAATTCTTTTTTTCAAGACTTCTCTCTCTTTTATGTGTTCTTTGATGCAGCTGAAACTGTTACAGAGAGCAAGAGCAGATAAGCAGCTCCAAACCTACAATTGACTTTCCCAGCTCTTCTCATCACAACCCCCTTTACTGTCCCCTATAGTCGGAAGAAGGGAAACGGGAGTGGCAGAATGGTATAATAAAAACACATTGTAAAAGTAGGAGATTGAGTGGTATCTGAGTTTTGTCCCTGACCTGTTGCCATTTAATCTTTCTTTAACTCAGTTTCCAAAATTGAAAAATGAGTGGCAAGATTAACTCCAATGTCTGTTAAGCTCTGTGATTCCCATTGCCAACTCTACTCAGATGGAACTTAGATTGTTTCACACCTGAAAGCTTCTCACTGATATTCATTTTTCAAAAATGATGATGATGACAGTAACATCGTGCAACAGATTAATTGGTAGGAATCAATAAAAACATTTCTGGGTTTATTTTTAATAGTATAAAAAAAAGCACACAAATTCTAATTCTAAAATACTCATAAGCCAACATCAATTTAAAGAATTTGAATTATCTGTGTAATTTCGTTCTTACTTGAGTAAATTTGCTTCTTGTTATCAAAGTAAGAATTTCTATCTAAAATTTAAGGTGGTAAAATGCTAAGTGCATTTATGTATATGATGACTTCAACATTTGAATCAAATTATTCATAGAATCTTTTAGGGAGTAATTATTCCTCATCTAGACATTACTTTTATGCTGAAGCATCTTTCTGAGGTAAACAGCTCAGAAAGAACATGTGAGTATAGGGCGTGGAAAGCAATGTCACAAAGCCTGAGTAAGATCCCAAGAGAGTCTCAAAAACACATAGCACCAAGTGACTAGGAGTTGGACATGCAGACATAGGCAATCCAGGTCTTATATTTACCTCAACCCCTGCCCCTACACTGACCTCCCATCTCCTCCTTCCCCACGCTCTCCTCCCCTACCAAAAGGGTTTATTGAGTGGTTATAGTTTGGCTGCTTGAAAACAAATTTTATTTTACATGCCAACAAATATTCCAATTTGAGTTTCAGGATATCCTAATAATTTTAAAAATTATTAAAGATCTCAAGAAAATTTCTGTCTCTGTGGGTTATATCTACCATTATTTACCATGTAGGAAATTAAAAGTGAAAAATCTTATAAAATGCATTTATTATTTTTAAAACAGCAATAAAACCATTTTATGTGAAAACAACATACTTTTATGAAAAATAATTGTTTTTTTTAAACAAAAAGTGAGAAGAGTGGCATTGTTTTACATGTTTTGCAAATGTCTTTAATGCTTGGCATAATAGAAAACAACTTTATGTTCCCATATGTTCATATATTCTGTCTGTTGAAATATGTTACTTTGGTTGAAGCATATGAAAAAAAATATCTGGTCTCATCTAGATATATAGCTGGAACGCAGGCATATTTCAATTGTTTTTTCATGTAATTGTGGATATTCTACATGAATAGGTATATGAAACTATCTAAATCCTTGTGAACTGTTTGTGGGATTTCCAATTGGTACGACCACTATGGAACACGGTCTGGAAATTGCTCAAAAAATTAAAAATAGCACTACCTTA
>NW_011889371.1:185724-189230 GCF_000151845.1 Pteropus vampyrus | reverse complement strand
TATGTCTGTATAAGTATAGGGTAAAGGTCATAAAAAGTATCTATAATCTAACCTCTGTAACATATTTCATATATTATTGTATAATATATGTTACATATAATTATTTATTGTTATCATACCTATTTTTTAACCTCTATAATAACCTCTGGGGGTGTGTGATTCCTCAAAATAACACATGAATTATAAATATGCTTTAAATTTTTGTAGTGTGCGTATGTGTAGTGTGTGCTTATGTGTGTTTTCCTTTGTTTTTCGAATTTTAAAAGTGGGGTGAGGATGAATTGGAGAGAACGCCAGGCCAGTTTCAGACTTCTTCTGTGTATCATATAATGCCAGAACACAATGGCAAATTTAGAGAGTCTTCAGTAAAAATGGTTTTACTCAAAACTTCTTATCTATCAAATCATTTATTCATATGTGAAAACCACACAAAGTTCTCAGATAAGCAAAGTACACAGAAGAAACACCATCTATATTTTCTTTTGAAAAGTACTTTAAGACATATTCTAGCCAGGGAAGAGAGAAAATTCCAAGTTAAGAAGTGAACAGGAAGGCTGCCATTACTAAATATGTTGTCCTCTACTACAAGATGTTGTACATTTCAAATAACACTACAGCAGCCCAATTGCAGAGTTAAGCATATAAAATAAATGCTGGGTCAGGCAGAACTTCTGATGTAGAAGCTACTGTATTGATTTCCTTTGCTTTTAGAAATCTTCATACTACTAGTGTGACTATCATAAAATGTGACCAGAAATCAAATTATAACAAATGGAAGTTCATAAAGAAAAATCTAGAAACAAAACTGAAAATTGGTAGCTTCTGACCTGTGTTTCTCATTCTACCTTTTCTTCAGCCTCATCTGTTAGTCTTCCTCTCCCCCTCCTCTTCTTCTCCCCTCCCTTGCAGATGTCTGGGTCCCACACCCAGAGAATCTGTTTCACTTGATTCAACCCAGGGATCTGTATTTCTCATTTGGGTCTAAGAGAACCATTTTTTAATGGAGGTAGCTTCAACGAATAGATAAAGTAATTAATAGCTTTACTGGCTATTCATCTAAAAATATACATCCCAACTTTTAATTGCAAAGAGAAACAGAGACTTAGATTCCTATTTTGTTACTAAATTTATGATCTCTACTCAATTGAAAGAGAAGCATATACCACCTTTAGGAAACTTTATTTTCTGACACTTAATAAAAATGTACAGATGGAATGTCAAGTATTGAATCACATAATTCATTCATTTATTAAAAAATAATTACTGAGCACCTCCAAGTACCAAGAACTGTGCTAGATGCTAGAGACATGATGGTGAGTAAACTAGATATGTACTCTGCCATCCTAGAACTCAGATTCTTTGTTGTATTTTGCCACAGATAAAATAACTGACTAAAGACAACAAATATACTTACAGAATATTCTCTTGAGATAGAGTATATGAACAACTTTTATTTAAACAAAAACAAACAGAACTTTACTGCATTTACTGTCAATCTGTTTTCTAATAAACAGTAGAGTTTAAATAGTTGATCTGAAATTTTCTCCACATACTGGAAAATATTAAAATATTTTAGTTATAAACTTAATAATATGGTGAAAAATATTAACTAAATTGGAAGAACTATTGCAAATTTTGACTACTTGGTAAATAGTTAACATAGAAGTAATAAGTTAATTTTCCTAGAATTCTATTGTTCAAAAGATTATATTTACTTAATTGTATCTAAAAATGTTCTTTAATATTTCTACAGTCCCTTTATATTTATTTAAAAACAAAAAAAAATTAAATGTATTGTCATTATAATTATTCTTCCTATTGTCTCCTCCAAAATTTTCTTCTCATGTTTTCATTTTTCGGATAATCAATATTATTGTTTCTTCATCACTATTTATCCAAGCTAGCCATGTTTAATTCATTTAATCTTTTCTCATGAATCATTTGCCAGCTCCTTATCATTCTGATTTTTTCTGATTTTTTTCTAGATTTCTATAGCTAATGAGGTAGTCAGAACTTAACAGTACTTAGCATGCTGTATTTCTCCAAGACTTAAATAAGAATTATTACCATCCTACACTATGCCATGCCACTTCTGTATTTAAAGAAAACTATCATATTTAGGCTTCATGATGCTATGCAAAGTATTTATTAATTTACTCGTAGGTCCTTTTTGGTGACTTTCTCACACAGGATAATATCTATTTGATTGGTTCATTTCAAGTTAACACAAGTTAAAATTATGTATCCAGTATTCACTATACGGTCTCCTCTGTGATATGTGCATAAAAGACTAATTTGTACTTAGAATGGGAACAGAGGAGTAAGGGAATGAACATTATGGACATTACCGAAGAAGAATTGCCATAGAGTTTTAAGAAACATTTTTGGTATATATTAACAAGTTTGAGAAGGGTTGTCCGTTACTTATTTTTAAAAAATTAAGTGTATTGTAGCACATATTGAAGGCATTTTTCTCTCTTAGCATGTAAACTAAAACAGGTGAACCTTATGGTCTGTGCATATGAAAAACCAATGATTAAACTGTGTTGGAGGGGAACTACTTAGCTCACAGCCTAATAATACTCATCCAAATATTGATTAATTGCCTATTATGAGTCTGGTGCTATACTAGATATTTAGAATAAAGACTAATTAGATTCTATGCACAAGAAATAGCAGAAAAGAAGGCAATATGATGGTGAAATGTGGGCACAGAGCTCTGACACCCTGAGTCAAATGTGTTTTTTTGTTTTTTTAGCTGTGTGACTTTAAACAAGTTATTCAACCTACATCACTAAATGTACCACTTGATTGAGGTAGAAAGGATAGAGCAGGTGAGGGACACAGAGATTAACTGTTGTTTCGCACAATAAAAGATGAGAATCAAGCATTCACCATTTCTATACTTCCCTCCTTTTCCAGCTTTCCCAAATATTAATATACTTTATTCAGTGTTTACATTATTATGACTATTTAATATTTGTAACTAATTAATATACTTTGATTATATTCGTTGTACAACTTTTTGCTTTCTTCAGATTTAATAACTGCTCTAGTTTCCTACGTGCCTAACATTAATTTGTTTCCAAACTATTCCCCAGTAGTCTAAATCCCTTTCAATGTATCCAAATGTATCAGGTATTTTTTAAATCAATTTCCTTTATTACAGACATTTCTCCCAGAGCTTTCCGACTTCTTTCACTCTGGGATGGTTACCCTCTGTGCTGGCCAACAGTCCTCATCCTATCCAGTCTAGCTGATAATAACTCAGACATCTGAAGACATAAAGAAAAAAGCCACATCGAGACTGGGAGGAGGGGCAGAAACAAGAAACAGGCTAGTCCCCCACCCATGCATGGCAGTGGAGCACCAGGTAGGAGAGCACAGCCGCAGAGGACCCCTGAAGGAGAGAAGGGTCCTAGTCCCACACGTGGGCTCCCTAGCCATGAGTCCCAGGCCCGAGAAGAGGAGTTCTCACAAAATCTGACTAAAAATCATTGGGGATT
>NW_011889371.1:181148-183704 GCF_000151845.1 Pteropus vampyrus | reverse complement strand
TGATTGCCAGGGTTGATTTGGCTGATCTGGCTGGCTAGGCAGATGTTCCTTTCCTCCCTCACTGCTCTGTGTGCACCCCTCCTGAAACTGTGCACTTGGTTGAAAAGGATGACTTTCCCCAATAGAAGAGAGGACCATTCCTTGGTCAAGGGTATACAAGGAGCTGAACTCCCCTGCTAGAACCTCCAAACAAGCAGTTAAAGTCCATTAGGGTCATCAAGCTTCCAAGACTAGAGACACATCCAAATGAGGCACTGCATGTGGAAAAGAAACCACGTAAAATAACCAGTCAGAGATGAAGAAAACAATAACTGAAATGAAGAATACACTAGAAGGAATCGACAGTAGATTGGATGAAGAAGAAGATCGAATCAGCGAGTTGGAAGAAAAGGTAGCAGAAAACACCCAATCAGAACAGAAAGAAGAAAAAAGAATTTTAAAAAATGAAGATAGGTTAAGAGACCTCTGGGACAACATTAAGCATACCAACATCTGCATCATAGGGGTACCAGAAGGAGAAGAGAGCAAGCAAGAGATTGAGAATCTGTTTGAAAAAATAATGACACAAAACTTCCCTAATCTGGCAAAGGAATTAGACATACAAGGACAGAAAGCACGAAGAGTCTCAAACAAAAGGAACTCAAATAGACCCACACACCAAGACACATCATCATCAAAATGACAAAGAATAAAGACAAAGAGAGAATCTTAAAAACAGCAAGAGAAAGGCAGCTAGTTACTTGTAAGGGTACTCCCATAAGACTGTCGGCTAATTTTTTAACACAAACTTTGCAGGCCAGAAGGGACTGGCAAGAAACATTCAAAGTGATGAAAAACAAGAACCTACAACCAAGAATACTCTACCCAGCAAAGCTATCAATTAAAATGGAAGGTGGGATAAATAGCTTCCTAGACAGGAGAAAAGCTTAAGGAATTCATCACCAACAAGCCAGTATTTCAAGAAACATTAAGACTTCTGCAAAAAATAGAGGGGAATAAAATCTATAAATTCAAATAATAAAATGGCAATAAATACACATCTATCAATAATCACTTTAAATTGGATTAAATGCTTCAATCAAAAGACAGAGGGTAGCTGAATGGATAAGAAAACAAGACACATACATATGTTGTCTACAAGAGACCCACTTCAGATCAAATGACACACACAGACTGAAAGAGATGGAAAAAATTATTTCATGCATATGGAAATTTTTTAAAAACTGGGGTAGCAATACTTATATCAATACTTATAGCAATACTTATATAGCCTTTAAAACAAAGGCTATAATAAGAGACATAGAAGGGTATTATATAATAATAAAGGGATCAATACAACAAGAAGACATAACCCTAGTAAACATATATGCACCCAACACGGGTGCACCCACATATATAAAGCAATTACTGACTGACATAAGGAGAGAGATCTACAGTAATACACTCATAGTAGGAGACTTTAATACCCTATTGACATCAATGGATAGATCTTTTAGATAGAAAATCAACACAGAAAGAGCGGGCTTAAATGACACATTAGACAAGATGAATTTAATTAATATTCTCAGAATGTTTTAACCCAAAGCAACATAATATACATTCTTCTGAAGTAGACATAGAATGTTTCCCAGAACAGAACGCATGTTTTCCAAGATAGGCCACAAAACAAATATCAATAAATTTAAGAAGACTGAAATGATATAAAGTGTCTTCTCCGACCACAATGGAATGAAACTAAAAATCAACTATAAAAAAAAAAAAAAACTGCAAAATACACAAACACATGGAGGCTACAAAACAATGAATGGGTTAATGATGAGGTCAAGGAAGAAATTAAGACACCTAAAGACAAACGAAAATGAAAACACAATGACTCAAAATCTCAAACAATCTAACCTTATACTTAAAAGAACTAAAACAAAAAACAGCAGATATATCCCAAAGTGAATAAAAGGAAAGAATAAAGATCAGAGCAGAAATAAAAATAGTCTAGAAAAAAAAAAATAGATCAATGAAACCGAGTGCTGGTTCTTTGAAAGGATAAACAAAATTGATAAACTCTTAACCAGACTCATCAATGAAAAGAGAGAGGACTCAAATAAATAAAATCAGGAATGAAAGAGGAGAAGTAACTAAGGACCCCAGAGACATACAAATGATTATAAGAAAATACTATGAGCAATTATAACCAACAACTTAGACAATCTGGAAGAAATGGATACATTCCTAGAAATATACACTCTTCCAAGACAAAAAACAGAAAATCTTAACTGACTGATTACCACCAATGGAATCGAATCAGCAATCAAAAAACTTCCCCCAAAGTCCTAGACCAGATGGCTTCATAGGGTGAATTTTACCAAACATTCAAAGAAGAATTAATGCCTACTCTTCTTAAACTGTTCTAAAAAATTCAAGGGAGGGAAGGCTCCCTAATTCTTTTTACAAGGTCACCATTACCCTGATTCCAAAACCAGACAAAGAAATTACAAAAAAAGAAAAATAGGCTGATATCCCTTATGAACACTGATACAAAAATTATTAGCAAACAAAATT
>NW_011889371.1:155467-181098 GCF_000151845.1 Pteropus vampyrus | reverse complement strand
CTGATTCCAAAACCAGACAAAGAAATTACAAAAAAAGAAAAATAGGCTGATATCCCTTATGAACACTGATACAAAAATTATTAGCAAACAAAATTCAGCAATACATTAAAAACATCATATGCTATGAGCAAGTGGGTTTTAGTCCTAGGATGCAAGGTCACACAATATTCACAAATTAATAAATGTGACACACTACATTAACAAATTGAAAGATAAAAATCATACGATCATATTAATAGATGCAGAAAAAGTGTTTGACAAAATTCAGCATTCATTAGTGATAAAAACTCTCAACAAAGTAGGAATAGAGGGAACATAACTCAATATAATAAAGGCCATATATGACAAACCTACAGCTAACATACTCAGTGGGGACAGGCTAAAAGTGTTTGCCTTCATATCAGGAACAAGACAAGGATGCCCTCTTTCACCACTTCTGTTCAACATGTATTGGAAGTCTTAGCTATAGCAATCAGACAAGGAAGAGGAAAAAAAGGCATCTAAATTGGAAAGGAAGAAGTAAAATTGTCATTATTTGCAGATGACATGATACTATAGAGAGAGAACACTAAAGATTCCACCAAAAAAATGTTAGAACTGATAAATGAATTCAGTAAAGTAGCAAGATGTAAAATTAATATTCGGTAAATTAGCAGAGGAAATACCAATGGCCAATAGACATGAAAAGATGCTCAAGGTCACTAATCATCAGAGAAATGCAGATTAAAACCACAGTGAGATATCACCTTACACAGGTCAGAATGGCTATCATCAATAAATCAAAGAAGAAGTTCTGGTGAGGATGTGGAAAAGAGATCCCTCATACACTGTTGGTGGGATTGCAAATTAGTACAGCTACTATGGAAAACAGTCTAGAGGTTCCTCAAAAAGTTAAAAATGGATCTACCTTTTGACCCAGCAATTACACTTCTGGGGATTTATCCAAAGAAATCCAAAACACTAATTTGTAAAGATCTATGCATCCCTATGTTCATGGCAGCACTATTCACAATAGCCAAATAATGGAAACAACCTAAATCCCCATCAATAGATGATTGGACAAAGAAGTCATGGTTCATATATACAATGGAGTATTACTCAGCCATAAAAGAAAAATTGAAATCCTACCATTTGCAATGACATAGATGGACCCAGAGGTTATTATGCTGAGTGAAATAAGTCAGACTAAGAAACATAAATACCATATGATTTCACTTATATGCAGAATCTAAGGAACAAAAAGAACAAACTAATTGAAAACAGATTCACAAATGTAGAGAACAATCTAGTGATGGCCAGAGGGGAGGGGGGATGGGAAGCTAGGAGAATGGGTTGAAGGGTTAAAGAAGTACAAATTAGTAATTGATAAATGGTCTCAGAGATGGAGAGTACAGCATAGAGAATGCAATCAGCAGTAATGAAATGACAATGTATAGAGCCAGAGGGAAGATAAAGTAATCGGGACATTTCACAAATTATTTAAGTGCCTAACCAATGTATTGTATACTTTATTAACATTAAATTTAAATAAATAAATGATGTTGGAAAAAATGGACAGAAACATGCAAAAAAATGAAATTGGACTATCTTCTTACACCATAAAAAGAATATGTAAAAGAATAAACTCAAAATGGATAAAAGACTTAAATATAAGACCTGAAACCATAAAACATCTAGAAGAAAATATAGAAAGTAAACTTTCCAATATTGCTATTAGTAATCTCTTTTCTGATATATCTCCTCGGGCAAGGGAAACAAAAGAAAAAATAAACAAATGGTACTAAAACTAAAAAGTTTTTGTACAGCAAAGGAAACCATCAACAAAACGAAAGATGACCTACTAAATGGGAGAAGATATTCACCGTGTGATACATCTGATAAGGGGTTAATAACCAAAATTTATAAAGAACTCATACAACTCAACAAAAACAAAAAATAAACAATCCAGTTGAAAATGGGCAGAAGTCCTCAATAGATATTTCTCCAAAGAGGACCTACAGATGGCCAATAAACATGAAAAGGTACTCAAGAGAGAAATGCAAATTTAAATCACAATAAGATATCACCTCATATCTATTAGAATGGCTGTCCTCAATAAATAAAAAAACAAGTATTGGCATGGATGTGGAGAAAAGGGAACCCTTATACACCATTGATGGGATTGCAAATTGGTACTGCCACTCTGGAAAAGTTTGGAGTTTCCTCAAAAAATTAAAAATAGAACTACCTTTTGACCCAGCAATTGCACTTCTGGGTATTTATCCAAAGAAAAGCAAAACACTATTTCATAAAGTTATATGCACCCCATGTTCACGGCAGTACTATTCACAATAGCCAAAATATGGTAGCAACCTAAATGCCCATCAACAGATGATTGGACAAAGAAGTTATGGCTCATATATACAATGGAGTATTACTCAGCCATAAAAAAAAATAAAAAAATGAAATCCTACCATTTGCAATGACATGGATAGACCTAGAGGTTATTATGCTGAGTAAAATAAGTCAGACAGAGATAAATACCATATGATTTCACTAATATGCAGAATCTAAGGAACAAAAGGAACAAACTAAATGAAAACAAACTCACAGGTACAGAGAAAAATTTGGTGACTGCCAGATGTGAAGGGGTTTGTGGAGCTAGGAGAAAAAGGTAAATGGTTGAAGAAGTACAAATCAGTAGTTAAAAAATAGTCACAGGGATGCAGAAGACAGAATAGGGAATATAGTCAATAGTACTGTAATGGCTATGTATAGAGCCAGAGGGGTGATAAGAGTAATCAGGGGGATCATTTCATAAACCATATAAATGTGTAAGCAATGTACTGTATATCTGAAACTAATATAAATAAATTAATTTAATTAAATACAGAACTACCATATGATCCAGCAATTCTACTTCTGGGTATTTATCTGAAGAAATCCAAAACACTAATTCGAAAAGATATATGCACCCTTATGTTAATTACAACATTATTTACAACAGCCAAGATCGGAAACAACCTAAGTATCCATCAACGGAAGACCGAATAAAAAAATGTGGTATCTATACACAGTGAAATATTATTCAGCCATAAGAATAAGGGAATCTTGCCATTTACAACAATATGTATAAATTTTGAGGGCATTATGCTAAGTGAAATAAGTCAGACAGAGAATGACAAACACTGTAGGATCTCACTATACATGACATCAAATGCAAACAAACAAACAAAACAAGATCATAGATACAGAGAACAGATTGGTTGTTGCTAGAGGAGGGGAGTTGGGGTGAATGAATTAAGTAAATGGTCAAAAGGCACAAACTTCCAGTTATAAAATACATAAGTCATAGGATGTAATGTACAGCATGGTGACTATAGTAAGTAACACTGTATTACTTATTTGGAGCTGCTAAGAAAATAGATCTAAAAGTTCCCTTTGTGAGGAAAAAAATTTTTTGTAACTATTTATGGTGAGAGATGTTAAATAGACTTTTTGTGGTGATCATTTTGCAATGTACACAGATAGCAAGTCATTGTATTATACACCTGAGACTAATATAATTTTATACATCAATTATACCTCAGTAAAAAAAAATCTACATTTATGTTAATGGGGTTTTAAGAAATAATTTGGGAAGTTATATATGTGTCCTAGATAGAAGTTATTGTGACTTGTCTTTAACCAGAAATTCTCAAATTTCACTCTTTTCCTCCTATTTCAGAGTAGAACATTGAATAATGTACTTTACTTGTTTACATTTTCTTATTTTTGGCCTTCTCTCTGTTCAGCAAGAGATACTGCTTTGAAGATTAGGAGTGTTATAGCCAAAATTAAAAGAAAAAAAAATTGCAAAATAGGCTCTAGAAGCCAATTTCAGGAAAAACAGCAGAAAAGTCAAGCTTTCAGTTACAAGAGACAGTCACTTAAGAGAGAAAATAAGTTTTCTAAATTCAAAAATTCCCCAATACATATCAAGGACCAAAGCTAAGAGGACTGAGCATATGGTTTTTACTATAAATCATGGGATATAAAATTCTTGCTATACGAGAGAGTAATAAAAATTCCTTCCTCGGGTAGGGTAACTAGCCTGTAGAAAGAGGAGAAATGAAGAGGCCTCAGCCCCTAGCCTCTCTAGTCCTGGGCGGGGTGAGAAGCTGGTAAAAGAATATCTCAAGATAAATTCAAGAATCTGTGAGTAGGACACAAGTGGCTCACTTGCCATATGGAAATCTGAGTAGAGACCTCATGCATTACACCCAGCCAACATGGGGGTGCAGGGGCTATAAAATTGTATAATTAGACAAATGTGATCCTTAAATTGAGTCAAAATAAGCAAATTAAAGAGTCTTCCTCTGTATAATAACAAGCTGGAAATATACTGGCTACTTCCTTATGGTATTCTAAAAATATCAGAATCCATATGTATTTTTAACCATCAGTAAAATACCAAGAAATTCCTCATATGGTAAAGATGCATACAATGAGGGTAGGCATCAATGACTGGAGAAATGTGGTAGTGGTATTAATCATTTGGTGTTCTATAACTGTTAAGATCTTCAGCTGCTTATAATCTAATTCCCCATGTGAATTTCCTTTTGCTATCTCTGTGGCAGTTTTCATAGATCACAAAGTGACACCAGAGAGTTCACTAAGAGAATGAAGCTTTTAACAGCTCCTGTGGAAGCTGTGGAACTCTGGTGTCCCAATAACAAAGACTCACAGAGAAGTAAGCAAGGGGGCACATGCTTCCTGATTTCTCTGTGGTAAGGAATGGGGGTGTGAGGAGGTTGAAATTAATGGGCCAGACAAAACACGAAGTTGAGTTTCCCAATTTCTTTATTCCTCAAACATGTAATTACATGGAACATCAAAAATTACAGTGAAAATATGAATCAAATCTAGTCAGTGTCTGTGCAAAGTAAAATTCTTCTTGTGATTATAATTTTCAAGAAGGTATCTTTAAGGTCAAATGGCAGGAAAATCATATGGTACAAAAAGAATCATAAAAATAAAATTACCTGGACCGTACTAGTCTATTCTCTAGGGCATGTTATATTCATGGCTCTAAAATAATGATAGAGAAATCCAGTTCTGAAATTAAAAATAAGTCTAATTAGAATCAGAAATTATTATATCAGACTCAGATAATTTTTGGACTGCAAATAATGCTCTAATCAGATGGGAATTTATTAATTATGTTCCGTAAATTTAGGCAAAGATGGTAAAAGAACAAAAAAATGTTTCTTGTTTTTTTGGTTTTAAAATTATCTCATTCAGTACCCGGCACTAAGGGAATATTCGAAGAATTTCTTATTCTCTCTTCCCACTTAGATCAAGATCTCATTCAATAGACCATCAGTGTTCATGTATCTTTTAAAATAGTCCAACTATAAATTAACTAAGTATGACCTTCAGCAGTTATGATCAATTCTTACACTTATTCATAATGCAAAATATGTTAGTTTTTGTGAATTATTTCGGCAAGCCATTTCTCCTGCCTAATATATCATAAAGACATTAAACAAGAACTTATCTAAGACTAGCTTTTATGGCACTGAATTTGATGCTTTGCTATTTTATCTTTATGCTTTATTTATAGTTTCAGTCATTTCAATTTAGGTTGCCAGGCTCCATCAAGACATTCCAAAATAATAATGTAACATTCGTCTATACTTCTCTAAAAACTAAGGTATTAGACATTAGGAATTATAGAGATTCATTCTCATCTATACCTAGTCCTTAATTTTATAAAGACAAAAGTAAAGTATACTGGACAGGATGTGAATATGTCATTTTAAGATTCCTCCCTGGGAAACCATATAGGTTTTCCATTTACTTCTGGATGATCAGTTTTATTTTTGATCTAGAAAATTAAGGTCACTCATTTGCCATAGTCTGAAATTTCCCAGAATGAGGTCAAATTCTCTGAGCTACTCAGTGCAGCTAGTCAGATCAAAGCACTGAGTTTTTTGAATTTTTAAATGACTATTGTACATGGACTTATACTAAAACCTATGCCTCTATAGTTATACAGTCTGTCTTATATGCACAAAACTGAGGTTCTCTGCATTTATCCTTGGTCATATACCTGCATCGATTGTGTTGGTTTTGGGCTGTGAAAGACAAATGCTACAAAGTACATAAGCTTTCTTACACGATGAGTAGAGATCAAGAGAAGCAAAGCTAGATAAGAAGATTATAGGCATAAAACAGATTAAATCAACATCCAACTCTGCAAGTAAGAGGTGACAGTAAATCTACAAAGCCAAGATGGCAAAACCAGGCATACAGTCAAAGAAGAATTATAGGATATTAATCCACCAGAGCTGGGTAGTAGACCCAAATTTTGGTAGACAAGAAAGGGAAGCTAGATCCTGTTTGAGTAGCTCCAAAGCCCGTATTTCCTCTTCTGGTCCTCAACTTCTTCGATGAATGATCTAATAGCATGAGCTCACATTTTCACATCCTACTTGAGTTATTAGAAATAAGAAATAAGAAGTTAAAGAAAACATGCCACTCTATTGTTAGAAAATTATAGGCTTAACTTGATCTAGACTCAATCAAGAATGAATAAACAGAAAAACAGAAAAAAAAAAAACTATGCACATAACTGCAAAAGAATAAATATACATAGCATGCTAAACAAATCTAAAGAACATATTAAATTTTATATCAAAAAAATAACAAAATTGTAAGGAGCAAATCCTTTGCATTCTTAAATGATGGCATGAGCTTGTATACTAGAGAGCTAGATCAAGGTAATGTCCTACAGGATGAGATATATGTCTTAAATTGACAGCCAGTATTTAATGCTATCTCCCTCATTACCAGAATGAATGGGGCTGGGGACAGAGTAGTGGTGAGAGTTCATTGCCCTCACAATTACACCTAATAACTCTTATGAAGAACTTCAGGCTTGATGTGTTTGACAATTTTAGGGACCACAGAGGAGTGGTCCTACCAGGAAACAGAATTATGTGAAATAAAATGGAAACAGACTGTCCCCAGAATATTTTGGATTCTTCATACCACTGAGCCAGCAGTCAGAGAAGCAGATCTCTGTACTGGCCAAGATTACTGACCCTGATAAGGAGGAAATTGGGTTGCTGCCACACAATGGAGGAATATGTGTGAAACCCAGAAATTCACTGGGCCATCTCTGAGCCTCCCCTTGTCCAATAGTAGCAGTCAACAAAAAACCGCAGTGATCTAACAAAAATAAGGCCACTGAGGACTCAGATCCTACAGAAATGAAAGATTGGGTCATCAATCTGAGTCCTCAGTAGGTAGAGAACATCATGCAGCTGAGGCTGCCGCAGAGGGAAGGGGAATGTGGCAGTAGAAGCAGACTACTACGATCAGGAAGGAAGAGGCTGTGAGACCAACAACAGACTCGGGAACTTCAGCAGCTACATTTCATGTCACTAAATTGTCTCTCTAACCCTCTTACCCTTTTTTTCCGCCTCTGGCTATCTTATATGAAGAACATCAGTGGCAGCTAATGTTTTAGGTGGGAGTATGACCATATTGGCCTCATCCCTAATAACGTAGCTGATAGAATTTCTTATATCTCCTTTGTTGAGTTTCATCAAAGGAGAAAGAGTGGATACTGAGGGGCCAAAGAGACTAGCCATGCTGGATATCTTCCATGTACTTCATACCTGCTCTCTACCTTTCTCTACCCTCTGTCTTGCAAGCCTGGCATGTATTCACTGTAGCAAAGGGCTCTCCTTTCCTGTAGATTTCAATTGTATTTGGCTAATGGAGAGACATAGCAGGAGTTAAGAAAGAACAAGGAGAGTAAAGTTAAGGTATCTATTTTCCTTGCCTCCTCTTATGTCCCACAATCAACAGTTATTGCTACTCTTTCAAGTAACGGCTCCCTCATACCCTTCTTTTGGGTCTATGGATGGTAACAGCTGTGTTGTAGTTAACCCAGGACACCAAACCCACAACTTTGTAAGTTATCCTTTATTAAATTCTTGAATTACCTTAATGTGAATGTGTCATCTGTTTTCAGCTAAAACCCTGACTAATACAAACAACATAATACAATCAAAGACACTTTTTACTTATCAAGAAAATGACGTAGTTTACTTTACCTAGGGACGAAAACAAAGTGTTACTCTGAATTTGAAGGAATTAATGAATATAAGAAAATTCAAATAAGTTTTAGATTTAGATTTACTGGAACTGTCTTTGATTATTTTTCATTTGATTTCCTGTTTTTAAGTATTAGAAAATAACCTGAATAAGGAATCCAGACTGACTTAGTGTTAAGGATACCCTTAAGGGGAAGCAGGCAGACTCTAAACAGAGCACTAAGTCCTAATCTTAACATGAGTCTCGAAGAGAACGTGAATCAACAGAATCACCTTTGAGTGCTGACTTGCATCTCCCAAAAAGATGTGCTGAAGTTCTAACCTCCGGTACCTCAGAATGTAACTGTTTATGGAAACAGGGTCTTTACGGAAAGCAATCAAATAAAAATAAGTGATCACAGTAGGCCCTAATCCAATATAACGATGTCCTTATAAAATCTGAGAAAATCTGGACAGAGACAGATACATGCAGTGGGAGGACAACGTGAAGAAACCCAGGAAGAATGTCATGTGAAGACAGATGGTAGCAATGATAGGAGTACAGCCAAGAATGGCTGGGGCTGCCAGAAACTGGGAGGGACAGGAAGAATTCTCCCACAAGTTTCAGAGGGAGAGAATGGCCCTGCCCAGCACCTTGATTTTAGACTTCTGACCTCCAAAACTGAGACAATAAACTGCTGTTTTATGCCACAAAGTTCGTAGTACTTAATTACAGCAACTCTAGGAAACTAATACAATCACTTTTCATTTCCTAGAGTAGGAGTTCTAGAATTTTAATTAATAAACCACCCCAAATTATATCTGGACTACTCAGCCTACATATCAAATAGATGTTTCTGATCAGGTTTAAATTACCTGAATTGTTATTTTTAGCCCACCTCTCAAATCTCTCTCTAACAGATGTGGTCCTAATGTTCTGAGAAGTTATAAATATCAACTCACATCCACAGGCATAGACAGATGCAGAAATATGATTTGAACCAGATACCCTGGTTTAAATACTACATCTCTTCCACTGCAGTGTGGAGTTTATCCTGGCTCTAATCACTTGATGGCTCTGTGACTTGAACAAGTGACTTAAACTCTCTGAACCTCAGAATCCTATTTGCAGAGTGGGGTAATAATACTTCTTAACTTACAGGATTTGTGCAATAATTTACTAGTCATTAAAACCATAGACAGTATATGGTAATTGTTCAACAAATGCAAACTGCTATTAAGATTACCTCATGCTGACTCTGGGTTGACTTCAAGACTCTGCTTCTGGTGGTGCTGCAGAAAAACCATTGAACCAAGCAAACCTCTCCTTTTTGGGGCCCATAGAGTAGGCCCTATTTATTCCAAATATGTTTGGGAGCAACGTTCCCTATAATTTCATTTTCACTGATTTATTCAGGTTAACCAGTAATATAGATTAGAATGAATTTTAAAATACATTAATACTTATATAACAAGATATAAAAAATGGAACTTTCTGCCTTGATTTCAGCAGAAATCCCAAGACATAGAGGAAAGTAGTCCCATCCTCCCAAGAAAGGTTCCAGATCATATAGCATGACTTTTAAAAAAGGTGGCTAAACATTGTTTATTGTTTTTCGACTCTTTGGTGTGTTTTTGTTTTTGTTTTTTACTTTTAGCCTAATACATACCATGAGGGTATAAAAAAAATTGATTTTATTTTTAATAACAAATTCTGGAGTTTAATATATTCTATTATGACACTATTTCTCTAATACATATACAGATTAGAGTATAATTCTAGGTAACCAATTGCCCCTTCTGGTTGAGGTCTTGTTTACTCATTCAACATATTTATTCATTCAACAACATTTGAGGGCCTATATCTCAGGCACTATTCTAGTGCTGAGGATACAGTAGTGATCAGAATAGGAAATAATTTTCATCATCCAAAGCTTATATCTGGTGAAGAGAAAAAAAAGTTAACAAGATAAATATTTACAATGATAGATGTGATCATGCTGAGAATAAAAATAAAGCAGAGAAAATAAACAGAGTGTGTATTGGAGGTGCGTGCCAATTTTGTGTAGCCAGGCAAGAAAGGCCACATGGAGCTAGAGAGATCTGAGAGAAGACTGAAAGGAAGTGAGAAGGCAAGCTAAACAAGTTTATGGGGGAAGGACATTCAGAAATAGCAAACGTACCTTCCCGAGGCAAGAGTGTTTGCTGAAGTCCAGGGAAGAGGCCACTGTGACTGGAGCAGAAAGAGAAGGTAGACAGTGACAAGAGATGAGGTCAGACAGGTAACTATAGGTAGGGAAGTTATCAGAGATTATAGTTTCTTCTTGTAATAACATATTCTACAAAGGCACAATGTCCCTTCCTTCACCACCCACAGTAAATTCCAGGGGGAGGATCATGTTTTTGAAGTTATAGTTTCTGCCTATAATAATTTAGATTCTCTGAAGGTACACGGTGTTCCTTACTTTACTGCCTTCAGTGAAATCCGTGTAGTCTGTTCTATAATTTTCCTCTCCTGGGTCTCTGAAGAAAACTTACCAATATTCAAGAATTATTTGCAATATTGGGGGAGAACTTAAGGGAATCATTTGAAGGTACTTTTATTTGAATGTCCAATAACTTTAGAAGTTATTCTTTTGGTAATTTAATTCTACTTATCATCCTTGCCTCCATATTGTCTTTTTTATGGCAAGCATCTTAGCTGATCAAACAGAAAATGAGAATTCAATAAAATATATACCCATAATATGTTTTATAAATTCTAACAAGCATGAACTATTTATGATGTCTTGATGCCCGAGATACAGACTTTTTAATATAAGAGAATATTTCTATTGTAAAAACGTGGAAAGGAAAGAAGGCAGGTAAAGACCAGATGAGCTGAACGAGCAGCTCTGTGACTGACAAGATCTAGTGTAGCCAAAAATTCCAATTAGCAAGAACAAAGAAAAAAGTATCAAGAAACTAGGGTAGCTGCACAGGGAGTCCCTGAGAGGGCAACATTTTACAAGCATTTGTTTAAAATTGAAAGTAGGAGCATATAGATAAGGAGAAATACAACAGAGTGGCATGAATCTTTAAGAGTTCAGAAGTGAACATCAAAAAAGAAAAAGACAACGTGAGGGACCTTTTTATTTGACCTGACAAAAAGTGTTAAGAAAATATACCTCACCGAGTGTATGAACTAAGTACAGATGATGCTATACTAAGAATGCACCTGCTTGCTTTGAATATATGCAAACCGCTAAACATAGAGGAGAAAAATGGGCACAGTAACGACAGCTTGAAAATGTAATTAAAGAATCTGTCAATAATTACTTGGAAAATTATAGTGAAGTAGAGATATTACAGATCTCTGGACAAAAGAAAACATGGCCTCGATTAATAGGAGTGCTGCCTGGTTTACTTTTAATCTAGATCTATCTTTGTGTGGCATTGCCCATTTTATGCTGTCCTTACACCACATCTCACATTGTTCTTTGTCACATAAGCTTGCTCTATGATGAATAGACATGTCCTTCTCCAAAAGTTCTTAATTACTAGTTGCCAAAAATGGTGACTCTCTGTGTTTCCAAATACATACAGCACATATTTTAAAAGACAGGGTGTTAATCTTCTACTTAGAAGAGATAATTTTTTCCAATGTTCTTAACTAAATATCTGCTACCAATAACTTCTCACCCCATCGGTGATTTCTCTTTCTATGTCCGCAGACCAGCAGGCTTCTCTTCCATGTCCTCTCCCCGCGCTTTTGTTCTTGTGCTCTGATGAGAAGGTGGGTGCACTTCGCATTCCTCTCCTTTTTCTTTGGGAGAATAAATTCCAGCTTTGAGTCTAAGTTTAACACGAATCCTCCAATGGGCAGTGCAGAGAGCACCATATTTCCTGAGCATAACTAATAAATATCCTTCCCAACCAGGCCATCCCTAGGGTGTAAGGGGCCCTTGGCAAATAATTTTGTGGACTCCTTTGTCTAAAAGTACCAATTTGATTTTTTAAAAATAATGCAAAATTCATGAGCTCATGTCAGGTAGAGTGATTTTTTTTCAGTGAAAAGACTGAATAATAGGTAGAGATACATATTGGTTTATTTTCCATTCAATGCATGTGAAATTTCTTCTTAGTGTCCAGGCACCATCTCTCCCTGTCCAGGTCCAGGAATCAACAATTTATGTTTTTTATTGCCATATGCATCATTCCTGGCTAATTTCAAATCATCCACTGTGAGGAAAAGGTAGCAATGCTGTCATTACTCACAGTGCCATGCTTCTTCAGAACTTGTTTATATTAAGAAAATATAAGTATTTTTGCCTCTGCAGTTCCCTAATTTCATTTATTTAATGCCGGTTACTTTATTACTCCCAAAACCACATCATCTATCGTGCTGCCCATGAATACTGGCTTCCAATGACTCTCAGAAAAGTTTTTATTGTGTTTCACTGACAATGTCTACAAATGCAAGTCTTACATAGAAAATGTAGGAAAATGCAAATGATAATTTGTTTTCTGGTCATATTCACTTTACTGTTCAGAGTTGTATGGTATAAATATAGAATGACACGTCCTCCAACTTCTTTGAACTCCTGACGACATAATCACAGCATTCCTAGAATGTGATCCTTCTCAATATTGACCTCCTCCTTGTCTTCCACGCATTGCCGCCAGTGGGGAAAATAAAAGGAGCATTCCCATTAGGACAAGGAAGATTTTTCCTTTGTCCAGCATCCTGAGAAAGCATGACATCTCCATATCAATCAGAGATAAGAGAGGACATCAGTTGGAAGGGTCCATTGGCACTGAATAGCAAGTCTCGAAATACCTGAGGGGAGACAGGCAGCCCAGTGTGTGGTATGGAGCCTGTGGATGGAATAGAGCAACTCGCCTGGGTTCCAGCAGCAGGAGATCATGGGTAAAGGACACCTGCCTCTAGTCCTGCTGCTCTCGAGTGGTGCAGACTCAAGGTGATCCTTCAGTCACAATATGGACAGACAAGAGCCAATACATGGGCCATATAAATGGCTCAGGCCCAAGGGATAGTGATAGACCATAAGTACCTCAAGGCCCTAAACTAGTCCTATATCCAGAATATGTAAAAGTTACCCAAAATGATTATGTGAACACCATTCTGATAGCCCAATCTTATGAGCGCTCACAAAAGAAATATATACTGCACTGGGAAGCAGCAGTGATTTGCTCACCAGGCCATCCTTTGGAACCGGGGTCCAGCCATATGAGCGCAGCCATGGAGTCCTGAGATGATCCTGTAGGTGCAAGGTCCACATTTCCTCGGGATATCTGGTCAACCAGTCACATGAGATGGAGAAAACAAGACTTGGGGCTACTCATGTCCCAATCCAGGCCCAGAGCACCCGCAGTGAATAATGCTAGAAGCCTTGGGGACAGTTCCTGACATCAGAGAGGGTATAGAACGTTTCAATGATGGCTAGCCCAAGGCACAGGGCACCTCGAGGCCTGAGGCCTGGGGCAGGAGCCCTACTTGCCCAAGTTTAAGGGTAGTATTGCTCCCAGACACAGCAGCTCATATTTTTAAGTATGCCATGCCCAGAATCATGCAGTGTATACACACATATTACATATGTCTCCTAATTTACATTAAATCAAACTAAATTTAATTAACTATGTCAGTATTTCTCGACACTTCACAAACTGGCAAGGTGTTTTACAATCTAAACAAATATGGAAAATAATTATCATTCAGTCTAATTTACTATTTACTTTATTATTGATAATACCAAAGCCAAGTAAGTAAGATATTGGTCACTTGCCATTTGACCTCTATCTTCGCAACCTACTGCTCACTCGGTGCCACTAATCAGGTGTCCAAAGTATAAAGTGGCCTCTCTCACCACACCCAGTGTAACGGTCTTGCTTTCCTTGGCACCAGGGCTTAATCAATACTTTCCAAACAAATGACATGAATTCCCATAATCTGGATGGCTCTGAGAGTTCACTTAGCTCAGTTCAACAGTCCATGGGGCAATGATACAGCAAAAGTTTATTACATTATGAACATGACAAACCAAGAGAATCCTGAAATAAGAGCCCTGGCACTGACCCCAGTGATAGGATAAACAAATAGGCAGCTGTGATCACTCCAGCGTAATCCTATTAATCACAACAGGCCCAGAATAAAATGCGGACAACCAAGACTACTGCAGCAGCATTAAATGAACTTCCTGCGCCACTGTCACAAAGGAGGAAACGATTCATCATACTGAAGCCTGAAGCTGCTTTTCCACATGAAAAATGAACTTAGGTATAATTTAATGAAACCTCAAAGAATAGATACATTTCCATAATGTTTGAAAATTTATTTTTTAAAAAATCAAGAGCTTCCTGGCTAAATGATGATCAGAGATAGCAGTACTACCCTAAATGAAATTCACTTAAAAGAGCTTAGGTTGACCTTCCCTGGCAAGGATTCCTCATATGCCCTTTATTGAGTAAATAAACTACTTTGCCTGTGTTTCCTTTTGCTCTTGACTTTCCATCTCCTAATGACATAATAACGATGCCCTCCATCATCTCAAAACCTTATACCAGACATCAAGACATAGTAAACCTGCCTCAGTCTATCTCCTTCAGTATGGCCACCCAAATAGTGTGTTTGGGCGATGGTCATTTTGCTTAGAGATGAAGGACTTTTTGAGTTCTAGGGATTTTAAGGACATGTGTACTTTTTTCAAAGACTGGAACAAACGTATTCTATGCTTTTCAAAAAGACTGGAGAGGAGAAAGGGGATATTGGTGTGGACCGGGGTCCACATGAAGGCTTCTTAGAACATGCAGATCTTAAACCAGGCCTTGAATGAAAGGGAGAATGTGATAAGACATAGAGGAGGAAGAAGGGTGTCCCAAGAGAAGGGATTAGAAAGCTCCAGGCACAGAGATAAGACCTTCACAGAAATCAGAGGGGACTGAGAGATGGGCATCCTACATGCATTAGTTGGTATGTAAAATAATAGTGGTTAAAAATAACAATAGCTAGATATAGTGAGGCCCAATTAGAAAACTGGTGTGCATAAATTCATGTTACAAGTTTAAAAACAATTAAAGCATAAAGAAGGCTCTTTATTAAAAAGTAGTCAATAGAGAATGCTTTTAAATAAAAAATTCTATAATATACAATTTCCCCCTAATTTATCAGATTTTTATAGATTAGTTTTATATATGATTTATCCTCTGGACACAGTATCCCAACACGGTTCCCTTTAATAATGAAGTGTGAGGTAATGAGAACAGTCAGTGGTCCGCAAGTCAGAAATCCTAGCTCTAGGACCAGCTCCTGAGCCAAACCACTGAATAGCTTTGGCCAAATCTGGAAAACTATTGTAACCAAATTTAGAGAAGAATAAATTGATTCTCCTGCCAATATGGCTTTTAGTAATATTTACTAAGCACTTAATGTTTCTATGTTTGGGTTTTCTTGCATGTTACTCATCACAACCACCCTGCAAGATCATCCTGTTATCCTCATCTTACATATGAAGAAACTGAGGCCCTGGGATCAGAGCCCAGGTCTGTCCAACTCCAAGCCCTATATCTCAACACCTCCACTATCCTGCCTTCGTCTCATCTCTGGAAGTGCCATATTCTCCAGACGTTCCTGACTGTGAGGAAATGGGAAGGATGCTCTCATCTCTGGCCCAGAAAATGTGGTTTGGGTTCTGCTGTTAAGACCAAGGTTATTCAATAGGTATGTATGAATGATTTTCTCTTACATCAATATTTCCAGTAGAATAAATAGATGACTGTGGGTATATGGGTGGCACTAAGTCTTCTGGAAATCATAGGAGAGTCAAAGATTTAGCTTTTCACCAGGCTAGGGAAATGCTATAGAGTAAACCTACCCTTTTACAGCTCTCCAGTTCCATAGCTGTACAGTTGTTCTAGCTAAGGCTATAGGTATAGAGCAGCTCTAAACAACAAACGTCTGGCTATAGCAGGGTCAGCCTCTCATGTGCTTTGCAAATATATCTGCCTGATGTACTCCATTCTCTGCTGCTTATCAGCTTTGTGACATTGGGCAAGCCAATGTCTTCTTTCCTCAGCACTAATATGATAATAGTACCTATCAGTGGAGATTAAATGAGATAATGCATATCAGACATGTGGCAAAGTGCCTTGCACAATATGAAGACTCGATGAATATTAATGTTATTGTTGTTTCCAGTTCTGTACTGATTCATCCCACCTGGAAAGTTTCCCCTCTTCTCAATGACCTTCCTCAGTGTTCTCACTCCTTTCAGGACAGGTAGTCTTATTTTCCCCAGGCTCTTTGGTTTGTCTCTTTCCTGGATGCCTGGTTCCATACACACTCACAGACAGTTCCCTGGGCTTAAGTATTTCACTGTTCTCCAGTCATTTCATAGGCAGATTGTTGAAACCCAAGAGCATCTTGCCATTGCTGAAGAAACAGTATCCCAGGCACTGATGCTGGTTAATCCCAGATGTTAGGGACTAAGCTGTGACATTCGTTATGTTTACTAGGAAAAAAAAAAAAAAAGGTGAAGCACCCAGAGGGCTTCCAGAGCAGAGTGGGTTTGTAGAATAACAGATAAGTTACAGGCTGCTCTCCTTAAGCATTGATGACTCTCCTGAGGTTCTGAGAGTTGTCACACTTAGTGTAGGTATAAAAATGACCAGGTTAGAAAACTTCCAATTGGATCCTAGTCTGCAGCTATCTGGCTATTACTAAGTGAGTTTTCCTGATATGCTGAGTCCTGAAATGTCCTGTAAAATAAAGCCAGAAATTAAATTCCCCCCTTGGCTTCATGTGCTCATGCTTTCTACTCTCATTGTTTCTATGGCTGAATGTCTACCACTGTAAAGGTCCCAGAGCTCTCCCAGCCTTCTTACAAGCAGAGAAAACAACAACAAAAAGACCATTACCAAACATCAACAGCTGCCCCTCTCCCAGCATGACTTCTCCTACTTGTGGCAGCAGATGGTCATTTTAGGATGAATCAAACAAACTGGTGAGTAATTGCCCAGGGAAGCAAAGATGAGGATGTGTCCTCATCCCTCTAATCCAAGAATAATTCTTTAAGCAGCATAAGTTAATTGACAGTTGTTCAAAATCAGTCTCCCACAATTTGCCAGAGAATAAAAAATGGATGAAGTCCAAGAAGAATTTTATCAAATTTAAACTGGGGGAAATATCATCTGTACCTCTGAAATACTAAACGCTATTTTAAATTTCAAAGTGGGCCTGAAAAAACACATTTATAATCATTAGCAATATTTGCATGAAGTAATGGGTGTTGCTAAACTGCCTCCCAAAGTATTTGTGTAAGTGGGTTAGTAGAAACTCTTTCCTGGCACAATTTTCCAGTGAACTTTATAAGCCAAATATCTACCTAATCCTGGTCAAATGACCACAAAATCAATACTAACGGAGATGAAAATAATGACTTAGTTTATCCTTTACATTTATAGAAAACTTTTAAAATTCCAAATCCTGCATGATTCTTCATATAATTTGTGGGTAACTTTTATCAGGTAATCAGAAAAACTTCTAATTTTTTAATAATTCCCCCTTTGTCTCTCCGAATGCACAGGTCACCCATTATTTTGTTTTCGTAGTATCCATTCTCCCTTTCTCTAGCAATGACCTCCTGGTTTTCCTGTGGATATTTACCTCTCTCCCATGCTCACTCTTGTGACTTGGGGCAGTTTGACTTTCCATCTTGGCTCCTAGGTAAGCATTTTACAGCCACTTCACCTGGAAGGAACTGGAACCAATCAGACTCTCCATCATCTCTTTCATTCTCTACCTTCTGCTTTATTTAATCTCTACAGATCTGCATTCTCCACTCCTTTATTCACAGGACAGAATATGGTTCCCCTCACAACTTCAAAGTTTTGTTGTTACTGTCCCATTCTCACACAAATATTAGGTATCTTTATATCCCAATTCCGAAAGACCAAGAGATTCCAACAAGTACATATTTATCTACCAGTGACCAAGCAGCAATTGCCAAGAGTGTAGGGGCTTATATTAGCACAAAGTTGGTTGGCTCATTTCTCATAAATCAAATACCAAATGAGAGAGCATTTTCTTCAGCTGGATGATACCCAAAAGGTGGTCGAATATAATCTCATTCCCTTTTAATCACAATATCGTTTCCCCGACAATGTGCCAATGTTTCTTAAATCACTCAGAATGGTGAGTGACAGACAGCCTACAGTGATTCAAAGAAGGTGGCAAAACTTTGAAAGTCGGGATAGCAAGAAAGCGAATCTGACATTTCTATAGCAACAATGGCATGGTGTTATCTTCCATAAAGGATGATGCAAATTATTCAAGTTATTAAGTAGGATTTTCACAAGGGCTTTTTCATCAGCCTTATGTATTCAGATGCCTTCATACAATGTTTCTAATAGCTAACCTGCAGTAGAGAATGTTAACTTGTTGTCTTTATAAGTTGCACATGCTAGCCATGGTTGAGGAATAGTAAAAACATTTTTCAGGTGACAAATGGGTGGTATTTAATGATATTTTAAAAGCAAGTTAACAAAGAAAAAGGTTATCTGCATAATTTAGAAAAGTTTGAAGTTTCCTGGAACATCTATATTTTGTCCACATTTTGCTGCTTAATAAACTTAACCACACGTAATAATCACTAGCTTTAGTGAACTTAATGAAAGCCTGACATATTACTAAATTGCTTCAGAGCAAAGAGATTCTCGGAATGAGAAAGGAGAATTAGAACTTCTCCACACTGCGTTACCATGGAGACTCCATTCATTGACAGGAATGCAGGCAGATCTCAAATTATTTTCACATTATGTATAGTCCACCAACTAATGTAAATGGGGAAAAATACTTTATGACATAATTTAGCAAACACCTTCTCAGGATACTAGCCACTCATTCAGCTGTTTATCCTGTGTTGCCTTGCAAAATCTTTTTATTGCTTTAGGTTGTCATGTGATGATGTGTTTTGGTCTCCTCTTCCTGACTAGATTACAAACTCCGGGAGAACCCAATGCCTGGCATCAGTGGACACTCAAATATGTTGTTTGAGAGACTGATTATAAAACCAAAGTGATGTGCTCTCTGAAGACAACCATATTAGCAAGGAATAGCCCAGTTTCCAATTTCCAAAGTTACCCATACAGTCATTCTGTTTTATTCATGGTCTGTGAGGGGACGCATGTTTCAATTTTTCATTTTACTTTCTCAGCCGTATCCCTAGAAACTTGAACAGCGCCTGACACAGACTAGAGACTGGATTCCATTTGTAAAATGAGCAATGAATTCCACCAATGCAGGTGAAGACAATAGGAGGGATCTGCATCAGCTTAACTTTTCACACACAGAACCATCCTTCTACATATCTGCTTCTAATCTAAATGTTTTATTGACGAGGCTTCCTTTTCTCCATTTTATATTTTTGGCTTCTTTGTTGAAAATTGTTTGCCCGATATATGTGGGTTTATTTCTAGGCTCTCAATTCTGTTCCATCAGTCTGTGTGTCTGTTTTTCTACCAATATCATGTTGTTTTGATTATTGTCACTTTATATTATAATTTGAAATCAGGCAGTGTGACACCTCCAACTTCGTTGTTTCTCAGAATTGCTTTGGCTATTTTTAATTCCACATAAATCTAATTTTTCGTTCTATTTCTTTAAAAAATGCCATTGGGAGTTTGATAGAGATTGCATTACATCTATATATTCCTTTGGGTAATATGGTCATTTTAACTATCTTGATTCTTCCAATTAATGAACACAGAATATTTTTTCATTTCTTTGTGTCTTCAATTTCTTTTAATAATGTCTTGTAGTTTTCAGTGTATAAGTCCTTCATATTCCTTGTTTAATCCTATTTTATTCTTTTTGTTGCAATTGCAAAAGGAATTTTTTCATTTGTCCTTGAAATGTATTATTACTATACAGGAACACAATGGATTTTTGTACATTGATTTTGTATCCTGCCACTTTACGATATTTGTTTATTGTTTCTAATAGTTTTTTGAAGGGATCTTTAGAGTTTTCTATGCAAAGAATCATGCCATCTGCGAAAAGTGACAATTTGATATCTTCATTCCCAATTTGGATGCTTTTTATTTCTTTCTCCTCCCTGATTGCTCTATTTAGGACTTCTAATACTATGTTGAATAAGAGTGGTGAGAGTGGGCATCCTTGTCTTTTTCCTGATGTTAGAGAAAAAGCTTTCAGTTTTTCACCATTATATTAGCTGAGGGTTTGTCACATATTGCCTTCATTATGTTGAGATACTATACCCATTTTATTGTTTTAATCATAAATGGCTCTTGTGTCCTGTCAAATGTTTTTCCTGCATTTATTGATATGATCATATAATTTTTATCTTTTATTGGTGAAGTCGGAAGAAAAACTGTATATATTAAAGGTTTGCAAAAGAGACCTTAGAGAAAAGGCTTAATTGTCTGGAATTGTTTTCCCTTGTGGGTTGTCACTAACCAGTTGTCTACAGTACCTTTAATTTTTCCTTCTCCACATTAAATATGTAATTGCACACTACTCCTTTAATCGATTTTAACTTGGATGATGGGGCTAAAACTTGACTTCATTAATCTCCTCACTTATATGAGAAATAATTATATGAAAGATTCTAGGCAGCTGTCATTCTGAATGAGAGGAAATGCCTTAAAATGCAGCAAGAAGGAATATGATTAGATAATAGAGAGAACTTCAAACTCATTAGATATTGAAAGTCTCCCAAATAAGGGTAATAAAATGGTCTTTAAAGCAGAGAAAGCAAAACTTTTTCCAAGTTTCACAAAATCCCCTGAGGAGACCTGTCTTCAATGGTCTCATGAAGTTCCCGCCTGCTCTCAAACAATGCTGGTTCCATCTCCATTCTTCACAAGTGCATTGCTGACTCGGTATTTGACATTAAAACATAAAGCACTTTAGATTTTGGCTAATTGATTAAAGTAGTTTCTGCCTGTCAGGTTTACAGATATAAAAAATTACCCAATAATAGGAATTATTTTCTCTGAATGAAGAGGATGGAGAGAGATGCCATTACAACATACAGACATACACACTGTGAAGTAACATACCCTCACTCCCACGTGCAAAACTGGTGCTATTTATCTTTTCAGAAACATTTTAATTCAGTCTAGAAAATAAAACAATTTAATACAGATACTTCCTATTTCTCCGCCCACATACCTATTTGCATTTTCAGCTTTTAATTAGGTCTGTAGTATAAAAAATGCTCTTTAAATTTATAGACCTTTGAGATTGACTGCTTTATTCAGTTTATAGACTAGACTATCTCCAGAGAAATGTTCCAGACCCAAAGTCACCATAAATAATTGGTGAAAAAAGTCAAATTAGATCACCGTGTTTTTGACAAAGCCCATGTGACCCAGAAGCCTTTTAAAGTATATATGAATTTCTGGTTCATTTATTTCTCTATATTTTCCTATATTTCTCATTCTATGCCTCTGGGTCATATCATCCATGCCCAGGAATTGTTAAGTATTATCAGAATTACCTATAGCCCAAACTTTTACTCTGAGTTCTAGACCATCTAGCAACTGCCCACCTGAAATTCTATTTTGGACATTTCAAATGCCTCTTGGAACCACAAATCTAAATCTTAACTCATGATCTGCTCCTAAATTCTCCTCCCCTAAAATACATGGGCCTCTTCCAGTGGAGTCTGTCTCAGGGACTAGAACCTCCATCCACCCAGGTGTGCAAGCCAGAAAGTGCTGTCTCCTAAAGTATCTTTAAATTTTATTTTCTGTATTTCCCATAGCACCACTCTAGTCCAGGCTACATTATATGTTACTGTAATATCCATCTTACTTATCTCCGTGAACCCATTCTTGCCCCCTTCTCAATCCATTCTTGATTGAATAGGTAAGATGATCTTTTAAAGCTTAAATAAACAAACAAACAAACAAACAAACAAACAACCTAATCCATGTCCCTGAGTCTCTGTTTGTCCTGTTCATTTTTTGCTTTTAGGTTTATATTCTATATATGTGATATCATGTGATTTTCAACCTAGTGATTACCAGAGGGGAGGGAAGCGGGAGGAGGGGGAAAAAATCAAATGTGAAAAATATATATATAAATAAAATGTTTAAAAAAATAGAATTAGAGGACAACTTTACACTCTGATTTGGAATGTGCGATGCTAATGGGAATTACAATTTTTTTTTTTTTAAAGACCCTTCCGTCCTAATAATATTTTAGAAAAAAATGATAAATCTTTAACCTGGTATAAAATGGTCCTCACGACCAAGCTCGTTCCTCTATGATAACTCATGACTAATAGATCATGTGTTCCCTTTTCTGTGTCCTTCTAGAACCCTAATTTTACTATGTGTGGGTGAATCATTGGTAAGTCTGATATCTCACGAAACCTAAACGATCTTGAAGGCAAGAATCGTGTGTATTTTCCTAATAATTTTATTCCAGCACTAACATAGCTCATAGCACCAATAGGTGCTCAACGAATAACCATTCAATGGATGAAGACAGATGAACTTTCATTGAAGAATAAGTAGCTATCTGTAGGTATGATTTCATAAAGATATAGATACAGAATATAGCTTTCTTATCTAACTATTCTACCTCTCCCAGAACATTTGAAATTCAAAGACTAAGGTGCAAGGTCTTTTATTGCACTGTTTGAAAAACGGTTTAAAAAGAAATACCCTTGGGAGCTGAAGGGAAATGGATTTAGGCCCTGGAGATGGCATGTCAAAGAGAGAACAAAAAAAAGAAGCTGAAAGGGAGGCTGCTTATGTTGCCAAGATTCCCGAGGCCTTGGAGGAGTCACCTGGCAACAGATTCTTCAGGACTTTTTGCTTTTTAGGGCTTTCTCTACTCATACCTGCAGGTTTAATTTCATTCCAATCCCTAGACTCAATCTTGTTCAAGAGCAAGAGAAACTTAAGGAGTTAAGAATCTTACGAGTTCCAGGATTCCCCTCTGTCTTGACCTGGTAACTTAGGTGTGAAGATGACAGGGTACTAGTGAAAGAACAGACATATAAACCAATGGAACAGAATAAAGAGCACGGAAATAGACCTACACAAATATAGCCAACTAATTTTTTTTTTAGGTGCAAAGGCAGTTCATTGGAGAGAGCATAATGTTTTCAGTAAATGGTGATAGAATAACTGGACTCCCATACATAAAAGATTGAACTTAAACACCTTCCACCTTACACAAAAATTAACTCGAAATATTAGACCTTAAAATACAAAAATATAAAACTTATAGAATAAACATTAAGGAAAATCTATGTGACTTGGGTTTGGTTAAGAGATTTTAGATACATATCAAAAACTTGATCCATAAGAAAAAAATTAAGAAATTAGTCTTTATTAAAATCAAATGTCTGCTCTGAAAAAGTCAGTGCTAATAGATATGAACAGATAGCTTAATAAAGGGGATATACAAATAAATAGGCATAAGAAAAGATGATAAATAAGCATAAGAAAAAATGCTTAACAGCATTTGTCACTAGGGAACTGCAAATTAAAACAATGAAATACAACTATACATATATTAAAATGTTTAAAATCCAAAATACTAACAATACTAGATGCTGGCAACAAGAACTGCAACAAGAACTCTCCTTCTTTGCTGATGGGAAGAAAAATGGCACAACCACTATGGAAGATAGTTCGGCAGTTTCTTACAAAGATAAATGTAGTCTTTCTATATGATCCAGCAATTGCACTCCTAAATATTTACCCAACTGATTTGAAAACTTATGCCCACACAAAGGGTATGGACATGTATGCATATGTTCATAGAAACTTTATTCATAAACTCCTCAAACTGGAAGCCAAGATGTTCTTCAATAGGTAAATGGATAAACAAGCTGTGTTATATCCGTGCAATGGAATACAATTCAGTGATTAAAAAAGTATGAGATATCAATTCAATCAAAGACACAGATGATTCTAAACTGCACATAAGTAAGTGAAATAAGTTGGTCTTAAAAGCTACATACTGTATAATTCCATTTATATGATATTATCATAAACACAAAACTATGAGACAGTGAACAGATCAGTAATTCGTGCAAATGTAGGGTAAAGGGATGTATAAATGAAGCATATGGGATTTTTTAATGCAATAAAACAAGTCTGTATTATACTATAATCGTGTGTACATGACATTACACATTTATCATAATCCATAAAACTTAAGAAGAGAGTGAATTTTAATGTATGCAAATTTTTAAAAATCATTTAAGAGTTCAGGGAATCCCAGATGGAAGGCATATTGTGATAAAAGAATCTGTTTTACAAATGTATAAAACTAAGGGAGTTGGGGAAGAAAGTACAGATCTAAGTAACTTTGGAAATGAGTAGAGTTTGTAAGACTAAGGCAAAGGGGTATAGATGAACAGTTCTGAAACCACTATTCATGTATAACCTGAATTGGACACTTAGGTAAATGGATAGCTGATGGTGGGATCCAGGTTTCTCATCGCTGAAGGGGGAGGTTACAGAAAAGCAAGAAGAGGAGCCTGGAACGATTCTTTTGGTACTGAATTAGAGTTGGATACATCAGCATGAACTCATGTTTAGCTTAATACAGATACAGCTGGATATCTAGATATAGATATGTGTATTTTTAAGAGTTTATATACATATACATATTTCATTGCTTGTCAGCTAACGGGACCTGGAAGCATGACACCTTGCTAGCAAAAAAACATAATAAAACCAGATCTTGCTTTTGAATTACATTCTCCAGTAAAAGGAACCCGGGTGCCATAGATAAATGGCAGATTCTAGGAGTGGAGCTGGAATATACAAGATGAGACTGGAGTGTCTTTTAGTGCCAGAAAGTAAGGAATTGCTAAAACAAAAAAATTATATCAATAACAACAAAGAATACCATATGACGGGAGTATATCGAAGGGACACGAGAGGCAACTAAAGGTGTGGCCAATGTCTAAAGATAAAATAATTTGAGCAAAACATAAATAAAGTAATATTGGATTATAACTCAAAGTATACAGTAAGTATAAAGGAGGCTACATTGATATAAATGAATGAATAAATACATAAATGATAGTCAAAAAATCACCTGTCTAGAGAATTGGAAATAGTTTATGTAGATAATCTGTGTTAAGATGATAAAGCATACTTTATACTCGAGATGTGGACTGCACACGGTAACTTTCTTCCAATCAGTATGATATACAAAAGAAGTAAAAAGAATAACTTTACAGTGGAGAAACCAGACAAACACTACTTCAAGCCAGGTGATCAAGATTAACACTAACAGTAGTAAGTCACGTTAATATCTGTACCTTTAATATGAGATGATAAGAAGAGCACTTTACCTCTGTGGTCTGCCTCCCTAAAATCCATAACTACAGTCTAAATTATAAAAATACAGCAGACTACAAAATATCTGACTAGTACTCCTCAAAACTGTCAAAAATTTCAAGAACACGAAAAGACTGAGAAACTGTCACAACCAAGAGAAGTCTAAGAATACACAGTAACTTAATGTAATATGACATCCTGGATGGGATCTGGAACAGAAAAGGAACATTA
>NW_011889371.1:149837-154527 GCF_000151845.1 Pteropus vampyrus | reverse complement strand
CAACGACATGGATTAATCTCAGAAACATTATGTTGAAACAAAGAAACTAGAATACTGATTCAAAAAAGACAATTATTCTTTTTATATGAAATTCAAGAAAAGATAAATCTGTGAAACAAGTAAAATATGTGTTGGAGATTGGAACAGGGCATAAGGAAATTTTTTGATGTGATAAAAATATTCTAAATATTGATAACATCATTGAATACATAGGCAAAGCTTACCAAATTTTAAAATTAAGGTCAGTGTAGCTCACTGTGCGTACATTTTGCCTCAATTTAAAAAAGACAAGAGACTATCTGAACAATTTTATGGAAATGAATTTGACAATATAGATGAAATTAACAATTACTTCCATTTGGGAAAAAACTCTTAGCAAACTACAAATAGATGCAAACCATGAATCTAACAAAATATTGCTTAAAAAAACAACATCTCACTGGGTGGAATATAAAAATCTTTCCCTTTGAATTTTTGTCTATTCTCATATTCACAACGAGGTCTGCTAAAACTAGTTCTAGTCAATGCTGCCATGGAGAGCCTATTTATAAAAAGAAATAAGAGGCATAAAGACCGGAAATCAAGATATAAAGCTATCATTACTTGTAGATAACATGAGATAAAATTAACCTTAAATAAGACCACTAAATATTCTATACACCAAACTTAGAAAATAAAACTTCAAAACAATATCATGTTTAATAGCTTTAAATACCAACCAAAAATACTGAAAACAACACAAAGAGAAATTAAAGACTTAGGTAAATGGAGGTTCATATTATGTTATATTCAAAAACTGGAAAACTCAATATTATCATTTTCAATTGACACCAAATTGATGAATACAGTCAATGAAATCCCAATCCAAATACCAGAAGTTTTTGAGTGAAAACTGGCAACCTCATTTCAAAATGCAAATGATAACACAAAAGATGAACACTAGGAAAGGAGATCTGAAAGGAGAACCAACTTGAAGGATTTACACTGTGAGATATTAAGTTTATTAAACAGGTATAATAAAAACACTGTTGTGTTAGACAAACAGAACACTGAACAAAATAAAGAGTTCTGAAATCAAGCATATATGATTTCCTACTTTATAACAAAGATATCACAACAGTACAGTAGGAAATAATGGTTTTCCCAATAAATGGTGCTAGATTTATTAGATATTCACATGGAAAGGAAAAAAAATTGACACTTAGACGTCATACAAAAAAAAAATCAGTTCCAGGTGGATTGAAGACTTAAATGTGAAAGGTAAAATTGTAAAACCTGTGAAAGATTACATGGAATACCTTCATAACTTTGCAATTGTCAAAGCTTTCTTAAACGAGACAAAAACAGCAACAAGTATAAACAAAATACTTGATAAATTGAATGTCATTAAAATGTAAAACTTATGTTCATCAAAAGTTACCATTAAGATAAACCAAGTGAAAGATTTTTTTAATATATCTGATAGTTACAGAATGTATAAAGATATGTTAATCAACAAGAGAAAATATGCAAGCTATTTTTTTAACGAATAAAGGTATAGAACAGGAATTACCTTTAAAAAAATATTCAAATGGCCATTAAATATAAAGACGATGGCTGATAAATAAACAAATATAAACATAATTTCATTCATCATCAGGGAAATTTAAAGTAACAATATAATATGATATGCACCTGCCAGAATATTTTAAAATAAAACAAACTTAACAATACCAAGTTGTGAGGATGTGGAGCAACTACAACTCCCACATCTGTTAGGGTTTTAATTAACACGACCACTTTGAAATTGATATAACCACTTTGGAAAACTCACTACATACTAAAGCTGTATAAGTGTAACTCCTACGAGCCAGCAATTCCACTCTCACATATATAAATCACCCCAGAGGCTAGATACATAATGACTGATGTGCTGTCAAATGCGCAGGATCTTGACAAAATCAATCTTCCCTCCATTTTTAAACCAACATATGAATCTCAACATTTTTCAGGAGGATGAATGATAAAATTACTACTTTGGAGAAAAAAAAATTGTCATTAAAGCAATTTCCACCATCACCACCTTGTCTCAGAGAGTTTATGGCAAGTTATTCCACAAATGGAGTAACTAAACACTAAATGGCCTCAACAGAACGTTACTCCTGTACTTGACAAATGCACTATTAAGCTTAGAAAATGATTGATTTTTCATAAAAATTTGACCAATTTGATATTACTATTATTTTGTATAGACTTAAATAGCTCTACTATTAGATTCTTGACTGCCAGACCACTGATGTTCTAAAGGGCCTAAGATACTATGGTTTTAAAGGCACATTGAATGGATAGGAACTAAGTTAAATACTTATTTTCAACTTAAACTTTTGAAACTTTTATTTGATAAAAGAATGTCTCAACCTTGGGCTTGTGGTCCTAGGAAATAGGTTATATTTCTGATTTTTATATTGATTCTCTACATCTATGTCTACATATGTACAAAAAATGGTCATTTATTTTTCTTCTACTTTTGTTTCTTCTACCTGTCCACACCTTCCAAATTATATTTCCTGTATACATATTTGGTCTAGCCATACAAATTTGATGCCTTCTAGGACACCATGGTTTTAATTTTGACAAGGCTACTCTTTTACAGTGATGTTTTGGGAGAATAATATAGAAAATAATTAGCTAGGCTCTACCAAGTGAGGACAGCAGAGAGCATTCTCTTCAACTCTGCTGTTTAATAAAACTGCTGTTCTTTATATATCAACATCACTCTTTGACTAAGTGCTGACCTTGCTATAATGTTTATAGTAAGATGTTAAGATATGGCAACCTCTAAATATGACAACAACATGGTTTTTAATCAAAGCATGATGTTCAGAACAGTGCATCAAAATCATCTATGATGCTTATTAAAAAGTTCAAATGCTTCGCTCTTCCCAGTCCCATGGAGATAAGCCCTGGGAACCTAAAGCTCAACGATTCCTCAGATGATTCTTATTAACACTAAAATATGAGAATCACTGGTTTGGGTTTTTCTAAGGGCTTGTAGTCATATACCAGAGGAAGGAGGGCCAAAACCATAATTCATTAATCAAGGTCCAACTGACCTATCAGCTGGCCTCATGAAGACCCTAAACCACTAATTCAAGTGTGGTCTCCAGACTATCTGTATCGACATCAGTGAAAATTCTGTAGTGCCCCCCAACTAGGTCTACTGAATCAGAAATTCAGGGGATGCGGCTCCGAAATCTGTGTTTTAACAACAATCTAGGCTATTTTGATACATACTAAGATTTATAAGCCACTGTCCTTAAAAAACAAAAACAAAAACAAAAACAAAAAACCACAGTTCCCATATCCTTCACCTACTATTGAGCTATATTGCCACTATATTCATATGTTGATTTTGCCAGAGAATATAACTGAATTTTAAAAGAGCATAGGCTCTTTTAAATAAATAGCAAACTAATGCAGAAATGACTCTTAAAATAAAAAGTTTCATTGTACTGCTCCCAAATATTTGGACATTTTGCCCCTAACACTATAAGGATTGAGAGAGAAACTGTACTTTGACCTTTAATTGCCTGTTTATAATTATAAAGCACATACAATTACTTTTCCAAGACTCCATTTTTTTTCTTTTCTAAGAGAAATCTTTATTTGATTTAAAAAATGACTTTTCTCATTCTGAAGATAAAGTCTATATTTGACCTTCAGAGTTCTAAACCACCAGTCCCTGGGTATTTATTCCTACATTGCTAGGAGATAGAGAGAATGGAGTGATTCCTTGAGAGGGAGAACTACCATAAGTGTCTTTGCACTCTGGAGAAGAATCCTTTGGCAACCATACTTCTAATCTACTTTTCTCCTTGACCCATAAGGACTATTATCGTAAAATGGATACAAAGTTATATACTCCTGAATCTAAATGCTTCTGCTAGTTATTAGCATATAGTGAAAGAATTATTACCTTAATTTATTATTTTTCCTCTTTGGAATTTAAAGAGAAATTAGAATTACTCTTTGAAAATAACATAGCTAAAATTTCAAATAAAATTTGCTAAAATTATTAAAACACAGACAAGTATAAAGAAAGTACTATGGGATCTTTAAAAAATGGAGTAGATGATAGAGGCTCTGTTCATTCCTCTGGAGACCAAATCAAAGTTGTGACACAGACAAGGAGCAGCAGCAGCAAGGAAAATCACCTGGGATCAGATGAACAAGCCATACAACTAGGGAGAAATCCCAGAAAGCACCCTACAACAGCAGAAGGTAGGACGGGACGAGGACGCAGGGCTGCCAGTTCTCGAGTGGCTGAGTGATACAGAGGCAGTAGCAGCGGCAGATGCCTCTTAAAGGGGCCACATCCGTAAGTGGATTTTTGTTGTGACAGACCTGCTTGCTCTGAGCACCAGTGCCAATTTGGCTGCATGCAGGGGACACCAGGGACTTACAGGGAGACATTGTTGCAGTGAGGGTGGAGGCAAAACTCACTCTGTACAGAAGTGCCAGCAGTATTCATTGTTCCCCGTTAAGCCCTCCTTCCTCCCACTGCTAGAACACAGGGCTGCCATAGCTAAGAAGTCATTAAACTGAATAACAGAGGTCGCTTCACCCAGAGGATTCCCTGAAAACCTGCCTCCCCCAGCTCACAGCCCCACTCAAGCCACATCCAGGTATATCCTCAGCCAGTCAGGTGCTC
>NW_011889371.1:146712-148717 GCF_000151845.1 Pteropus vampyrus | reverse complement strand
TCCTCCCACTGCTAGAACACAGGGCTGCCATAGCTAAGAAGTCATTAAACTGAATAACAGAGGTCGCTTCACCCAGAGGATTCCCTGAAAACCTGCCTCCCCCAGCTCACAGCCCCACTCAAGCCACATCCAGGTATATCCTCAGCCAGTCAGGTGCTCCTTGCTGAGCAGCGCCTAGACTCATACTGGAAGCAGCTGGCCTTGGTTCTGGTGTGGCCTTTTGAGGCAACTATAAGCACAGCATCTGTGGATTGCTTGCTGAATGTTAACAGGTGGCCCCAGAGGGGCACAGGCTTGGGCTAAATTTGGCCTGCAGTTGAACCCCTCTTAGGACTGTGCCACTGGACACCTACTTCACAAATTCGCATTAATAAGACCGGGAGACTTAGGAGCTTTGCTTAGTACATAGAAACAGACACGGAAAGGCAAAGACAAAGAAGCAGAAACCATATGAGAGAACAGAACAGAGATCGAAATATAATGGAGTCTAGTAATCTAACAGACGCAGAGTTCAAAACACTGGTTATAAAGATATTCAATGAACTTTTGAGAAGTGTAGATAAATTCAGTGAGAACTTCAACAAAGAGATAAAAAACATAAAAATGGAAATTGTAAAAGGGAGCAGGTCTGAAATGAAGAACACATTATCTGAGAAGTATATTAAATGGAATAAACAGAGTAATAAATAAAGTGAATAAAGAAGAAGATCAAATGCCTTATCTAGAGGACAGGAAAGTCAAGGACACTCAATCAGAATGGCAAGAAAAATGATGCCAAGACTATAAAAATAATTTAAGAAGCATATGGGACACTATTAAGAGTCCAAATATCTGTCTGATTGGCATACCTGAAGGAAAACAAGATGTTGAACAGCTGTTTGAAGAAATAATGATGGAAAACTTCCCTAACCTGGTGAAGGAAATGGACATAAAACCCCAGGAAGCTCAGAGAATCCAAAAATCAGGGATCCAAAGAGGCCTACACCAAGAGACATCATAATTAAAATGCCAAGGGTTAAATACAAAGAAAGAATATTAAAAGCAACAAGAGAAAAACAGATAGTTAACTACAAGGGAACACCCATAAGACTGGCAGCTGATTTCTCAAAAGAAACTGTGCAGGACAGAAGGGTGCAACACAAAATATTCGATGTGATGAAGACCCAAGATCTACAATCAAGAATACTTTATCCGGCAAAGCTGTCATTTTAGAGTTGAAGGATAGATAAAGAGCTTCCCAGACAAAAATAGCTAAAGGAAATTATCACCACCAAGCCAGTATTACAAAAAAATGTTGGAGGGACTTCTTTAAGAAGAAAAAACATGTATCAAAAACAGGAATAAAGAAGTAACAACTACATTCCTATCAATAAGTACCTCAAATGGAAAAGAATTAAGGGCTCCAACTAAAACACAGAGTGGATGAATGGACAGAAAACAAGACCCATTCATGTTGCCTATAAGAGATTCACTTCAGATTAAAAGACACAGACTAAAAGGAAGGGGATGGAAAAAGATATTGCTTTGATAGACCTAGAAGGTATTTAAGTCAGACAGAGAAAGATAAACACTATGTGATTTCACTTATATGCAGAATCTAAGAAATAAAAAGAACAAACAAATCAAAAACAGACTCACAAATATAGTGGACAATTTGGTGATGGTCACAGGAATGGGGAGCACAGCATAGGGAATGTGGTTAGCATTAACATATTGGCTAGGTGGAGGGTCAGGGGAGGGAGGGAACAACTGGGGGGATCATTTTATGAACTATATTGATGTCTAAACAATGTACTTTATACTTAAAACTAATTAAAATAAATTTTTAAAAAAGAAAAATAAAGATTAATTATTGGAATAGAGAAAAAAAGAAAGAAAGCACTATGGTCCATGATCATTAACCATAATCCTGTTATTCAAAGAACTCTTGTTTACTTTTTGTAAATTAGAAATGAATGCACATAGTAAGAAAACTAAAGCATTACAGTAAAGAATAAAATTAAGA
>NW_011889371.1:144030-146662 GCF_000151845.1 Pteropus vampyrus | reverse complement strand
TGTTATTCAAAGAACTCTTGTTTACTTTTTGTAAATTAGAAATGAATGCACATAGTAAGAAAACTAAAGCATTACAGTAAAGAATAAAATTAAGACTCTTCCTAACCCCTACTTGCTCTACAAAGTTAGCCACTGTTAACAGATTCACATATATAATTTCAGAAAGAAATGATGTATATATCCTTTTTGTTTATACAAATGGAAGCATACTATGTATACTCTTAGGAGATTATTTAAAACATATCACTAGTACCCTGGTAAGAATATAGCATTTATCTCATATAGAAACAAAAGGAGCTTCAATTTTACAAATATTACAAATCGAAAAAAAAAAAGGAGACAGAGCCACTGAGACTTTAAAAACTTAGAAAATTTTCTGTGCAATTCAATGAGAAGAAATCTAAAATTTAAAGTGAAATTCATGAATTTGTTGGAAAACAAATTATTTTGAATTAAAAAGAATTAACCCAGGAGTTTGCCTAAACAAATTCCTTTCATTCTTTGAGAAAGACATAATTCTCATTCTATGCCATGAAAATGTCCAGGTCAGAATAAAAGATAGCAAATAAAACAAGCATAACCTGAGTGTGAGAATCCAGTGAACTCAGCCTAACAAAAACAAATTAAAACAAAAGTTACCAATTTGTAAGCTAAAATTGCAAAGAATCTCAATAAAATATTAAAAATTCTAAGTCATCCATATAGTGAAAGAATAAAATACTTAGATCAAAGATGTTTTAATAATAGAACATCTATTATCACAATTTATCATACAAACTCCACAGACCATAATTCCCAAGAAGGTAGGAACCAGGACCTTTGGGGTTCTTTATAAGTTTAGCACCGAGCATGACCTGAGACAAAATAGGAATTTAATAAATAGTTTATAAATTAATGACTAAATTAACCAATTAATAAGTCAATGAAAAAATCAAAAGCTATGATTTTTAATAAATGTAAAATTATTTGAAGAAATTTGACATATATGCTGAAGAAATTTTGTTATGCGATGAATAACACTTCCTTTATATGAAAAAGAACATCTAAGCCAAGTCGTCACCAGTATCATGCTGAACGACAAATTATTGAACATATTCTTCTTATTCACAGGAATAAGTCAACAATGGCTGTTATTTAAAAAGTATTTCTTGATTTAAGCTGAGAAACAAGAGGTGTCATATTGATAACTAGGACAAATATTATTTGCATAATACTTAATTGCCTAGAAAATTCAAGAGAATAGTGTTTAAAAGTGAGCTAAAAAGGATTAGTAAGTATGGTAAACTATTAACAGTAGAAACTACATGTTGGATACATGAATGTTCACTAAAAATGCTTTCAGCTTTTCAGTGTGTTTGAAATTTTCACAGTAAAATGTTGGGGAAAAAAGATTAGAATTAATAATATATTTTAGCAGCATGGTCAGTTCAAAAGAAAAACACATGTTGAATAACTGTACTATAACCACAACTTTGGAAAAATAACAGATGAGTAATCATACATGACTAATATAAAATATATTAGATGAACTGTTACAAAAAAGTATAAATAAAAATTACAAATTCTGCTTTTAACTAATTCAGACAAAGCAATTAAATATATTTTGCCAAGCAGAACTAGCTGAAGACTAAGAAATTAGACATTCATAAGCTTCCTTAAGGACTAACTTTAATTCCTAAAAATTTTATGAACCTAATAAAAGATTAAAGTAAATATGGTAATCCGTTAGCAACAAATTACCCTGTTATTTTGAAAACAAAAATAATGTGAAATAATTTGATTTTTTAAAATAAAATTACAAGACAATTTGATTAGATGAAAGTAGTATTATACAAACATTTTTAAAAATAGGAACACAATGTATCTTGATTTTTTTAAGACTCTCTTAAGATTGACTCATGTCGATCTTAATTATCTTAATTATCAATTGATAATCTTAATTATCAATTCAAATTTTTTGACTTGGTTTATAGAAGACTAACAGGAAGCATACTAGAAGCAACTGGGAGGAGCAAACACGACTGGCAAACAGGATGAGTTAGAGAAGCTAGCATGCTTTTGCTCTTAGCTTCTTTGTTTTGCTTTTAGTTTTTGAATATGCAGATACCTCATATCCAAATCAAACATCTTTCTGTAATAATTACATTTCAGTTATTTTTATTAATGGAGACCTCAATAACTCAATAACCAGACATCTCTGAAGATGAACTGCCAGCAAACAATAAATGAATTCTGTGGTGTGCAAAGATGAGCAGGAGGTAGTTGCTGCCCTCTGGAACAGACCAGCTCTAGCCTAGGGTAAAGATTCATCTGAGATTACACTATAGTATATAGTTGTTGACAGGACATTTCCAAGGGTATGTAATTATACTTGTGATGAATAAATTTGTTGTGATTTCATGTGTTCATTAACAGATCAGAGAAGATGGAGGTGATACTAAGCAGCTGCTAGCTTTTCTGAGTATTTCTTTGTTCCTGCAGTAGGGCTATTCCCACTCCCCAAGCCTCATCCTCTCTCTTCACCTTCAAGAGCTTGCAGTTAAATTGGCCTGAGCATTCTTCTTTCACCTCTTCCCCCTCTTTCCTTTGCTTGCCCCAGCCTGTGTCTTTCATTCAGACCTCAGCACAGACA
>NW_011889371.1:127043-143980 GCF_000151845.1 Pteropus vampyrus | reverse complement strand
CTTCCTTAAGGACTAACTTTAATTCCTAAAAATTTTATGAACCTAATAAAAGATTAAAGTAAATATGGTAATCCGTTAGCAACAAATTACCCTGTTATTTTGAAAACAAAAATAATGTGAAATAATTTGATTTTTTAAAATAAAATTACAAGACAATTTGATTAGATGAAAGTAGTATTATACAAACATTTTTAAAAATAGGAACACAATGTATCTTGATTTTTTTAAGACTCTCTTAAGATTGACTCATGTCGATCTTAATTATCTTAATTATCAATTGATAATCTTAATTATCAATTCAAATTTGTTTGACTTGGTTTATAGAAGACTAACAGGAAGCATACTAGAAGCAACTGGGAGGAGCAAACACGACTGGCAAACAGGATGAGTTAGAGAAGCTAGCATGCTTTTGCTCTTAGCTTCTTTGTTTTGCTTTTAGTTTTTGAATATGCAGATACCTCATATCCAAATCAAACATCTTTCTGTAATAATTACATTTCAGTTATTTTTATTAATGGAGACCTCAATAACTCAATAACCAGACATCTCTGAAGATGAACTGCCAGCAAACAATAAATGAATTCTGTGGTGTGCAAAGATGAGCAGGAGGTAGTTGCTGCCCTCTGGAACAGACCAGCTCTAGCCTAGGGTAAAGATTCATCTGAGATTACACTATAGTATATAGTTGTTGACAGGACATTTCCAAGGGTATGTAATTATACTTGTGATGAATAAATTTGTTGTGATTTCATGTGTTCATTAACAGATCAGAGAAGATGGAGGTGATACTAAGCAGCTGCTAGCTTTTCTGAGTATTTCTTTGTTCCTGCAGTAGGGCTATTCCCACTCCCCAAGCCTCATCCTCTCTCCTCACCTTCAAGAGCTTGCAGTTAAATTGGCCTGAGCATTCTTCTTTCACCTCTTCCCCCTCTTTCCTTTGCTTGCCCCAGCCTGTGTCTTTCATTCAGACCTCAGCACAGACATCATTTTTTCTGAGAATCTCTCCTCTCCCCCGCGTTTTGTGGTGTGTGTGCCTCTGTGCTCTCCTGTAGACCTGTGTCGTGTCTTTTTTTTCACTTTTGTATTTTTGTCTTTTTGTATGTGTTTTTTTTTTTCCTCTAGATAGAGAAGTTTCAGAGTTCTGGGACTGTTTTGTCTTTTTCACTATTTAATCACCAGGAACCAGAGTGTTGCAAATAAATGCACTGCACTTTGTGCTTTGAATGTAAATCATAGGTGGTGCAATTCACATAAACCATTATGTGAATGGTGCCCCCTAGAGACCATAATGTGCAACCTGCACATAAAAGTCTTAATATTTGTGGGATAAAAGAAAAATCAAATATTCTCTAAAATCCTCCCTAATTCTAAAATTATATGACTATCCATAAAATTTATAAGATAGATCCCAGTATAAATTACAAAAACTGCCAAATTACATCCACAAGCATACACACATGAAATAATATTGTTTAGAATATACATGCATACTGTTTTAATATATAATCATATGAAATATAAGTTGTAGCAATAATAATAGTGAAAAATATTTATTGAGGCACTTAAGTAGATACATGTGCCAATATATACATTAAATATATTTTGGAAAATACCTACAAGGTGGATATATTTATAATTATGCATATAGTAAATTTTTCTGTCACTACGGACTTAGATTATTTTTTATTAAATGTTTAATATTTATTATTGTCACTATTTTTTCAATACTCAAATTATGCAAATTTGACCAATGGGAATCCTTTCCTGAATCTTTTAACATCTCCTTATCGGTTTGGGGGCACGTCTTACTTTCTGGTATAACAAAATACTATAGGTTTAGTTTATACTTCCCCCGGATCCCAAACCCATCATTTATGCAAAGAGCCATAATTACTTCCATCTAGAAACCATGGTCTGGACTCTAGGTATCTCAGTGTCACTGAGGGCTCCTTGCTTCCAGGCCCTTTAGGTATACAGAACACATATACACACACACATGCAATATATATACATGCCCACATATCAAAATATATTCATACTGATACATCCAAGGAGAGAATTCTCCCTCTCTTTTTCTCATTCTACATATTTTTCCTCCACCACAGTGAGAATACTGGTTTCTAAGAATATATTTAGTTCTTTGATTAATCTTATAATACACAAAATTCAGCAAAATTACACCCATACCACTTCCAACAAACTTAAAAAATGAATATTTCTTTGGAGTTCATTTTGCTCTTAGAATATATCCTACTAAAGGGATAAATACAGAGAACCTTAAATAAAAGTTACATGGACTATTTTTTTCTTTGTTGTTATAAAGTTGATACATATTTAAAGTCATTTAAATTTAGGGATTTTCCTCATCCTTTAAAATTTTCCTTTTGGAATAAGTAAAACATTAACACTATTCAAATGTCAAATCTATATTAAAATTACACTTGATGTCTCATCCCTCTCTGCCCTATTTTTATCTGCTATTTGTAGATAATTTCATTTATTTATGGTCTATAAGATTGAGATTTACATGGATGTTTAAATTAGGAATAAAGTTAAAATGATGGATTGTAATTTGTAAAGTAATACATAGGGCATCTTATAATCCTATAATGTTAATATATAGGAGTATATTTCAAGTATGATATTTTCATTTTAAAGCACATATTTTTAATAACTTGAGTATTATTTTTTGTTTCATAATCAATTTTTCTTTAGATATATTATTTAAAAGAAATCTTTTTCTGTAGACTTCTCTAGTATCAGTGATGAAGTCAATTAGAAAATGATGCTATATATGGCCAGTCATTCTATAAAGTCATTTTGTGTAAGTATCTTTTGAAGAGTAGGGGCTACCATATTGATGGAAAAGTACTGTAATCTGGTCAAAAATATTTTTTCCAGAAGAAAATTTTAAATAGCTCAACTGTCAATTAGCTCTAAACATGAACTCAAGTAGTTATTGGGACTTAGGCAAGTAATTTCACTCCTCTAAGCATGTTTCCATATCTGTAAAATGAATATGGAGGTGGAAAAAGGGGGTGGAATAACCGAACAATTTATGATTTTTATAATGCTATAAGCTGTAACTGGAAATTATTTTTCAGTGATTCTCAAACTCTATTGTTCATGATACATGTTGAGCCATTCAGTATATGCCAATTATCAGCCCTTATGATACAGGTCTGGGCTGGGGCCTGGAAATGTCCAGTTTTAACAAGTGTGCCCAGTAATACAATTTTATATGATCCATGGACCATATTTTGAAACACCGCAGCCTACATATTCATGTATGTGACAGTCCTCAAGTAGAACAGGCATTAACATTGAAGGAAGAACTTGGTTGCCTATGTGGTATGGTTCCAGTAGTTCTAAATATGTTTCTTCGCCTTAAGAAAATACTTCTCACATCAAATTTGATGAACTTTATTTTCAAAATAAAGTTAACCTTTTTCAAAAAAGACTAATCCACAGTAAAATTGCTTCAAGTCATTCATATCTTAATATAAATAAATTTACCAAGTTATACAATTTTATAGCTGGGAGGGATATCAGTGAATTGAAAGCTCTAATCGTACATTTCTATCTGAGAGGTGAAGGCTTAACTCACGGTCTGACAATAAATGTAACGTCAAATTCAAGACTGGAGTCAAATCTCTTTGCTCCAAGTTTCATGTCATGTTCATGACAATGCAGATCCTTTCTTTTCTTTGAAGAGTACTTCATAAAAAGGAGGTATAGTAAACTGAACAACAACTCCCAAGCCATGAGGACACTTCCTATTCCCCGGAACCTGTGAATGTTACATGATGAAAAGAGCTTTTATGTGAGTAAGTTAAAGATCTTGAGATGGGGAGAATACCTAAGTAGGCCAATGTAAGCTCAAGGGTCTTTAAAAGAAGAAAGTCAGGCAGAGAGGACTAAGTAATGAAAAGGTGAGGAACCAAGGATCAAACAAAGAGAGCTTCTAGAAGCTGGGACAGGCAAGGAAACAAAGTCTCCCCTAGAGCATCCAGAAGGAACCAGCCAGCTCTGTTATTAGCTTGATTTTATCCCCACAAAACTCATTTTGGACTTCTGAACTCTACAACTGTAGAATGATAAACTTGTGTTGTCCTACACTAAGTGTATAGTAATTTGTTATAGAATCAAAAGAAACTAATACAGTCAATTGAAGGAAACCTAGGACACTGGAGACCAGTAAGCAGAAAATTGAGTGGAAGAGCCAAGGAGGAGGTAGACAAGGAGCTTGACAAAATGACTCACTTGATGAACCTACGTGGAGCTAGTGGCCAGTCTAAGAGCTTAAGGCAGAACAGAAATTCTAATCAAATAGTTTATACTCCAATACTTTAAATAGATGAGAAACTTTATCTGCTTTATCCGTGAAGCAAGAATGAATAGTAAACATACACAGATGACACTCGTTGACTTAACAACTATAGGACACAGCCAGTTTTCCCGCACTGCTAATAAATTTGTACAGATATTGCAATACTCTGCTATTCATTCTCCTTTTAAACGCTGGAACTCATTTATAGGTCAGACAGGTTGTATCAGAACAGATGAAAATTGAGTGGATTCTATGGGAACCACTTCCTCAATCACAGCTACATCCTCCTATGTGAATACTAAGTTAGGACCAATATTTAATTTGTAATGTCACTTTGGTAAAAAAAAAAAAAAAAAAATCTTAAATATTTTCAAAAGAATCTTATGAAGTCTAACCATTAGACTAGGTCTACTCCTTAGACTTAATATATTCAGGATCCCTCTACAGCAAGAGATGTAATTGCCACAGCAGAGTTGAACAGAACTGAGCTCAAATTTCTGCTCTTCTACTTACTGGTTGGGTAACCTGAGGTAGTTACTTGGTCTCTCTAGTAACTCCCCCATAGAATGAGGTAGAATGGAAGAGCAGAACCTTCTTTATTAGGGTCATGGAAAGATTAAGTGAGATAAGGTACAGAAAGTATGCTTAGTTCAATTGCCATTATATTGGGCCACTTCTAAAGGATTAAAAATGAAATGTTCTCTCCCTTGGGCCCTTTTAATTTTGCATCTGTGGTTTTCAATCAGCCTGGTGGATCCCTAGACTTTCTGTAGTAGAGTCTCGGGACTTTCCAGTGAGGAAGAATGAAATACACGGGGCTCTGGACCCTCCACACCACCTGCTACTAGAGCTGCACATGTTAGTCCAATAGAGGGGCTAACTGACATGTCTATATACTAAGTTGGGGGAAATTTTCCTCCCTGCCATTTCCACATTTCCTTCCCCTATCAAGCATAGAGCACATCATTTTCTCCCCATTCCTGGTATAGTTTTGCACAGAGTCCTAAACAGAAGTAGCCTGCAAGGGCTTCCTGGCTTTTGTGATAGAAGTCTAAGCTCTACGGGAGAGGTAGGAATGAGGAAGGAGTGGAAAAAAAAAAAAAAAGATCTGTGGGAACAGGCAGAACTTGGCGGTAGCAGGAGGGTGAGAGAGACTATCATGAGGCTACAGCAATACTACTCACATCTGAGGGAGAGGAGCAAGGTCTGAAAGCCCAGGTCTGGATTCTAAACAGTAGTGCCTGACAGGAAGGTGGAGAGAGGGATTGATACCCCGCCAAATGACTGTGAAGTATGGGCTATCATCATATAACGGTCATGAGTCTCTTCACCAACAGGACAATGCAAGTTCTTATTTTGATTTTATTATGGAACACAGCTTGTAATTCCAGATGGTATTACCAAATCAGCCCAGGATCCAGTGCACTGTGGTCCAGGTTGGTGCATAGTCCCCTACTTTACCTCCTTTTAACCTCCTAACCATGGACTCCATACAGGAATAGGTTGCTGCCTTGATAATGTGTGCTAAGCACTTTAAATGCCAGATCTCATCTAAACGTGACAGCAAGCCTTAGAGAAAGATAGTCTTGTAGGGTGGTAGCTGAAGTTCATGGAATTTAGGGAGTTGCAGAGTCATGGTTTGAACCCAAGTCTGTGTGACTGCTGAGCTTGTGGCTCCCAGCCATTCAATTTTGCTGTTCCAAGGTGGGGATCACAACCTGTGGATTCCAGACTCAGAGGAGGATCAGGTTATGACAAGGAGTCTGCAAATCTGTACATGTGTTTTCTATAGGCAAGATATATAATAGAGCTCATTTTCAAATATATGTAGTGCTGATGCACTTGATAAAAGACACTCACTTATATAAATATAAATTTCAATGACCTAGACAACTAAACTATTTTACGCACTATGTCAAAAGAATACAGCAGGTGTATAGACATAGGGCCCAATTTGGAAGTCAGGTAGGGATTCTTGAGGACAGAGGAAGATTTGTTTACAGGTGAGTGGAATATATGGGAGCAGAATCCCAACCCAGGGAAGAACAGCCAGGAGGAGTCAGGCAGAGCAAGCCCTCGAGGCCACCTGCTATACTAAGGAGAGAAACAAAGTAGAAGGTGTAGATAAGGAATTAGAGCCATGTAGATGGTGGTTAAGAGCATGACCTCCAGAATAATCAGATTTGAATCTCGGTTCTATCACTTGCGTTGTGACCCTGGGAAACTGAACTTGTTAAAGAGTGCCTTTTAGGACAGAACTTGTAATTCCATCTTGTTGCCAAATCTGCCCCAGGATCCAGTACACTGAAGTCAAAGCTTGTGCTTTGCTTTACCTTCAAGTTACCTGCTTCCTATGAGGTGCACAGGGATGTTTTGAACACTGAGATAATATGTGTAAAGCATCTTGGACAATGCCTGACAAGTCTTGCTCTACTCCTTGTTATGAGGTAACAATGAGATAAGGCAGAGTGCTGGAAATCCCACAAGTAGTGAGCAAATATGCCAATAACAGAGTAGGTTTTTAGCCAAGTCATGCTTCCTCTCTTTCTCTGGGATCCAGAGGTACTTCGTGTCCAAGCCTGCCTTGAGACAACAGAGGTAAGTGGAAGAGGTATCTATGCAGTTAGAAAAAGTTGCCACGAATTCTTCACCTTGTATTCCATATAAGAAAGCTAGAGGCAGGTCTCATGCAGACTATGTATAAAATTAGAAGATTTAAAGCAACAGCAAAGAACATACTAATAGCCATAAGAAAGAGCAGTTGATAGAAAAAATTAGCATTTAAAAATATGAGAAGATTAATACACAAAAAACAAGACGGAATTATAAAAAAAAAAAAGCACAAAGTACTCCATTGTATGGTCATCCAGAAACAATCAATAATGAGGCCCGTAAGAAAATAATTTATACTAGGAGAGCTCTGATTCAGAAAGCAAAGCAGAAGAGTATACAAAACTCTTAGAAAGGTTTCAATCTTATAATGGTCTAAATATATTTTTAAAAAGTTTTTCAGTGCTTAAAGTATTTCTTTAAAATTCACTATGGAGCAGCTCTATCTCTAGCAAAGCTGAATTGGGAGGTGTTATTGTATTTAACCTCTAAAGAATCACATTACTTGTTTCTTTTCTTATTCACAAAACATGGGACTATTTTTTTTCTCACTAAGTCCATTTTTCTGCCAATGGGATCGCAAGACGGCAGGGAACTGTCTAGGGACAGTTATACCAGCCAACAGGTGAAACAAATAGCAGAATCCTGTCCACTGCCTGGCGTCTTTTGAAAGACTCTGCAGACCCACTCTAAGATAAAATGGTCAGCTTGAATCCATCTGAGTCATCTTCGGAATGAGATTTCAAATGACTCAGCCCTAGTGGATGTGATCATCTATTCTGACAGAAACACCTGGAACGTGGGCATCTTTTCTTGAAGAAGTAGGAAAAGCAAAAAGTGTCACAACAGAATTAGGGAGCCACACAGGTATTCATATGCTAGGGTGTGAGCAGAAAAGCTTGTACGATCAGATCAGCATATTCTTTTTAGGGAGAAAAAAATGGTCAGCCACACACACAAAAAGATAAAACAACAAAATGACCCCAAAACTACCACAAGATGTTTATTATTGAGCAGCATGGTAACTGGCAGACAGAATGGTTAGTTGAACTGAGAACTATATATATATATATATATAGCTATAGTTGGTAACCTGGTTTTTTTGTCTATGAGGCAAAAATACCTATAAAGAGGAAAACTATTCAGGTAGCAAGTGAAAAAAAATCCACTGTTATCAACTGAATGATGTAACCCCCAAAATTTATATGTTAGAACCTTAATCCTCAATGTGATGGCATTAGGAGATGGGGCCTTTGGGAGATATTTTATGATTAGGTAAAATTATTTTGGTGGAGCTCTCAGGTATGATATTAGTACCTTTATAAGAGTCACCACAGTTTGCTTCTTTTCTCTGCTCTCTGCCACATGAGGATACAATAAGTCAGCAGTCTGCAGCCTAGAATTTGTCCATACTGGCACATTGATCTCAGTTTTTCAGCCTCTAGAACTATAAAAATATATTTCTGTTGTTTATAAGTCACCTAGTCAATGGTAGTTTGTCATAACAGCCTGGAGGAAATAAGATACCCATCTTAAACTATGTTAAGGAAAAAAGAATTTAGTATTCATGCACAAAACACAATTCAAATATGGTTGGATCTAGGGGTTCGTCCCATTGAATAATTCTTATCTTTTTATTTCATCTATGTTTACCTCAACATGTTAACTTCAGTCTTACTCTAGACAACTTGAATTTTCAAGGCAGCTCCAAATTTGTATTCATCTAGTAACACCACCCCAAAGGCAAGAGGACATTTTCATATTGATTCAGCAGGAAAGTGCCAGGGAGAACTCATAAGGCCACTAGAATCACATACGATTTCTTAACCAGTCACTGTGAATAGGATGCTGAGGGTGCTTGTTTTGACTGACCAGACTCTGTCACTAGAGGACAGCAGGGGACTGTGATTAACAGCCTTACTGGAACCATGTGAGTAGAATGGGGATTTCCCTAAGGAAGTGGGGAGGCAGTTATTGGGAAGAGAAATAGGAAAAAGTACTGAGCAGAGAAAACTATAGGTATCATACATAGACCTCTACAATATCTTTCTCAGGATGATAATATGAGTATTAAAATAACATGAAAAATACTTTGCAAACTACAAAACTCTATTCAAATGTTCCTTATTCAATTTATATGTACTATATCTACATTCAAAAGTGTAAAGATATACTAAGGGTAATATAAAAAGAAAGACTATTATGAGACAGTTTTTATTTTATCACAGTGCCTGACTACAGTGATAGGTTTTTGGTTCTCAAAATATCTTGAGATTTGGGGTCTGAAGTATCACAGTACTTCTTCAGGTCTGACTAAGAGAAGAATTCCCGAGAGGTTAAAAAAGAATATGTAAATTATACACATTCTTCACTGAAGAAATTTAATAAGAGGAAGCACAAATATACAATAATGTTTATGGACCTAGTCTTTCCTATAGGACACATAAACCTATAAAGATTTTACGCAGCTTTCCAATTTAAGGTAATTATTCATGTCTGTTCTCTGCAAAGCAACAAAACCACTTCTCTTCCTTAGTTATAAATGTATTGATGCATTTTTTTCTGGAAATTTTAGGTCATTGTCATAATATCTGGGTGTACCATAAACTATAGAAGAAACCTTACAAGAATCAAAATATCCTTTTTTTTTCCTTACTCTTAAGTCTTCTTGACCACTGCAAAACTGTAAAGACTTTTCTAAATCTCTACCCACCGACTAGTATGAGACATACCACCTCAAAATTTAGGTCATTAATAATCTATGAAATTGTCTTTGCTCTAAATATATGAAAAAATACCTTGAGTGATTGCGCAGGATAGTTCACATTCTACAATTCAGATTTTCCCATTTAATAAAGAAATACCTACTAACTCAGCCTTTCGGTTTTCCTGAGACACAACCACAAAGATAAATATCCATTCAACCTCCAATCTCACAAAAAAATATATATATAAAACAAGCAAAATAAAGGTACTATGAAAATTTTAACAACATAACATATTCAGATCCTTGATTTTTACTTAAAGTATAAAAGGGAGAATTGAAAAATTCTGGAAGTTTTCTCAAACTGAAATTCTTCTACTACTATATTATCTAAGACAGTGGTTTAACCCATATTACATCCCAGTAAGCACAAGCTAATTATCAATAATTATTGTTAAAAGTTTCAATAATCCTTTTTTAGCAATTGATGGAATAAAAGATAAAATTCAGTAACTTAAAAAATATCCACTATCAACCAACTGACTTAATTGAGATTTACAGAATAATCTACCTAAAAATAGCAAAATAACATTTAAGGGCACTTGGAATATTTACCAAGTTCAATTATATGCTGGGTTATGAAACATGTCTCAATAAATTTAAGATTGAATTTTACAGAGTGTGTTTTCTTACACAATAAAATATCACTGGAAATTATTTTTTTTAATTTGGCATTACAGTAAAATTGCAGCATACAAGTTTAATATACAAAAATCAATTGCTTTCCTATATACCAGAAATAAACAATTGGAATTTGAAATTAAAGACACAATATCATCTACAATAGCATCCAAAAATGAAATACTAAGTCTAATAAAATATGAAACTGATCTCTATGGAGAAAATTATAGAACTCTGATGAAAGCAATTAAACAAGATCTAAATAAATGGAGAGATATTCCATGCATATGGATTAGAAGATTCATTATTAAGATGTCAGTTCTCAGCTTGACCCATAGATTCAAGACAGTTCCAATCAAAATCTCAGCAATCTATTTTGTAGAAATCAACCAATTAACTTTAAAGTGTATACAGAACATTAAAAGATCCAGAATAGCCAACACAATACTAAAGAAAAAGAACAAAGTTAGAGAACAGATAAAAATGACTTTAAGACTTACTATAAAGCTACAGTAATCAAGGCAGCATGGTACTAGCTAAAGAATAGACATGTATATCTATGAAACCAAACAGAGATCTAAATAGATACACACAGAGTAAACTAATTGTTGACAAAGGAACAAAGGTACATCAATAGAGAAAGCATAGTCTTTTCAAAAAATGGTGCTAGAGCAATTGGATATCCACATGCAAAAAAGTTAATCTAGACAAAGACTTTATAATTTCAACAAAAATTAACTCAAAATGAATCATAGACTTAAATGTAAAACAAAATGAGAGATATCTTCTAAAAGATAACATAAGAGAAAATCTAAATAGCTTGGGTTTGGTGATTTTTAGATAAACACCAAAAGCATGGTGCATGATAGAAAAAAATTTGATGAAACTTAAAGTAAAAATTTTTCTGCTCTGTGAATGACTTTCTTAAGAGAATGAAAAGATAAGCCACAGACTGGGAGAAAATACTTGCAAAACACATACCTGATACAAAACCTGCATCTATAATATACAAAGACTCTTGAAACTTAATAAGAAAAAAAAATTTAAAAATAATCAAGAGATCTGAATAAACACCTTATCAAAGAAGATACACAGATGGCAAATAAGCATATGAAAAGAAGTTCCACAACACATAATTAGGGAATTGCAAATTAAAGCAACAATGAGATTCCACTACATACCTATATGAATGGCTAAAAAATGAATAAATAAACCAACAGTACCAAATGTTGATGAGGATGTGGAGCAAGAAGAACTCTCTTCATTGCCGGTGAGAATGAAAAATATACAACCACTTTGGAAGACATTTAGACTGCTCTTTTCAAAACTAAACATAGCCTTAATATATGATCCAGCAGTCCTAGATATCTACCCAACTAATTTCAAAATATATATTCACACAAAAACCTGTGCATGAAATGTTTATAGCAGCTTTATTCATAATTGCTCAAAATAGGAAGCAATTAAGATGTCTTTTGAAAGGTGAAAGGATAAACAGATGTGGTACATCCATATGATGCAGTAATAATCAGCAACCAAGATGTTTTTCAAAAGGGGAAAGAATAAACAGATGTGGTATAGCCATATAATATAGCAATAAAAAAATGAGTTATCAACCCATGAAAAGATAAGGAGGAACTTTAAATGCATATTACTAAGTAAAAGAAGTCAATCTGAAAAAAACTACATAGTACATGATTCCAACATTTTGGAAAAGATGAAACTAGAGAAAAGAAAAAGATAAGTGGTTGCCAGGGTTTGGAGTGGGAGAAAAGGACGAATGAATGGAGCGTAAGGGATTTTTAGGGTAGTGAAATCATTCTATATGATACTGACATGGTGGATACAAGACATTATGCATTTGTCAAAACCCATAGAACTGTACAAAACAAAGAATGAACCATAATGTAAACTATGCACTTTAGTTAATAATAATGTTTCAATATTTGGTTCAATCATAACAAATGTAGCACACTAAGATGTTAACAGCAGAAATAATGGAGGGATATAATGGGATCTCTCTTATATAAACCTAAAATTGTTATAGAAATAGTCTGTAACAATCTTTGCCTATAAAAATCTATAACAACTTTAAAAATTTTTAATTTAAAAAGCCCACTTCCAAAAATAGATCAACAAGAAAATAAAGGAAATTAGAAAATATTTTGAACTGAATGGAAATAAAAACACAAATTTCAAAACTTATGAGATTCAACTAAACCAGTGGGTAGAGGGAAACTTACAGCTTCAAATCCTTATTCAAGAAGAAAATAAATAAATGCCTAAAATCAATTATCTAAGCTTCTATCCTAAAAAGCTAAAAGAGCTAATTAAACACAAAGTAGAAAGGAGATACAGTAAAGATAAAAATATATATTTTTAATAAACAATGAAAAAAGTCAATAAAATCAAAAAATTTTTTTTCCCCAAAAGATAAACCTCTAGATAAAGTGATCAAAAATAAAAAAGGAGACATTACTATGAATCCTACAGAACCAAACATACATTAAGGGACTTTATTACAAATAATTTTATATCAATATATTTGTTAAAATAGATAAAATGAGCCGATTCCCCAATAGACACAAAACTTATACAAAAGAAATTGATAATCTAAATAGTCTCATGTCTATTAATGTGTAATTAAAAGTGTAAATAAAAACCTTACTACCCAATATCTCCAGGCTCAGAAGTCTTCACTAATATATTCTATTAAACATATATGGAAGATCTTATACAAATTCTTTCAGAAAATAGATGAAAAGAAAATAAAATTCCCAACTCTTTTCATGTGGCTAGGATTCCTCTGATAGCAAAATCAGAACATGAATGTGCAAAAAGTTCTGCTGGTTTATTATTTGCATGACCTTGAGCAAGTTGCTCTATTGCTCCAGCTTTCAATTTTCTCATCCATGACCATTCAGTAGTATATTCTGGCTTGGAATCTGGCACTGTGGAGAAGAGCCTAGAGGAGAGAACAGCATTTGGCTTATTTCCTGCCTAAGTCTTCAGGAGAGATGCTCCCAGTGGCAGATATCCCACCTCTTCCCACTTCTAAATAATAGCAACTGAATGTGAATTGACCAAGATTCCTTCCTTCTAGGTTTTCTCTTCACAAAATGGGTAAATCCAACCTATGAAACTTAGGAGAGCAAGAGGTAGGAACTTACTGGAAATGCATTACAGGGGAGAGAAAATGGGACAGTCTAGGTTACATATTAATTTCCTAGCATCACCCCAGCCCTGTGTCTGTCTTTCTCCTGCCTCTCTCTTTCTCCCTCTCATTAAACAGCTATTGCTTATTGATTTTCCTCCTAGACGTCATGGCTGTGGAAAGAAATATTTGGGAACTGCTTCAGTAGATGATTTTTAAGACTCCCTCCCTCCAGTAAATACTTACTGAGAGCCAACTATGTGCCAGACAATGAGATAAGCAAACATGATATTTGACTCCGTGGAGTGCATGGTCTATGTTCTAAGGAATTACGGACTGGATTAAACAACAGCTAGTGCCTAAGGGACTCCATATGCTCTCATTTTACCTATATTATAGCTGAGGTAGCTGAGACTCAGAGAGTAAATAACTTGGTGAAGTTCTAAAAAGAACAAGAGCTAACATTTGATTCTAGATCTGTCCTACTTCAAAGCCCATGCTATTTCCACTCTGTCACGCTGCTTAATTAAGAGCAAGCTGAATGTGATTCTGATTATATTTTATATCTCACTAGTGAAATGATTGATTTGTATTTTATCATGGCTAATAGTGCTGTATTATATTCACTGCCTGTCACATTTTTGAATGACTGATTTTCGATTTGAAGTTTTAATTAGAATACATTTAAAATGCTGCTATTGTCTGAAATGTAAAAATTCTTAAAATACTTTTTCCCTTAATTATGAAATGGAAATAAACTTAATAGAGAGTGTCCTTGACCTCATTCAGAAATCTTGCAAGCAGATACCTCTGCAAAGGTTTGTACACAGGATATTAGGAGTTTGGGTATATTTGAGGCTGGGGGTAGTAAGAAAGTACGAGTATACTTGGGCTATAAAAATCAAGTCCTAACCCAAATCTCCACATTGCAAAGGGAACTTCCAAGTGAATTTCTGATGTCAGGTCGTCAGGTTGATAGACACATACGAAAAAAAAAAAAAAAAAAGACATATTCTTTCTCACTAATAATTCTGATACTCAGTCTGCGAGTGATGTTGGCAGGTGCTCTGCAGGCAGAGGTACATGGCACGATGTATCGAGTCCAGATTCCTGACTTGGAATCCCAAACCCCTGGCAAGTCTACATTTTGTTGACTCACCTCCTGTCACTGATCCCTCAACTACCTTCTTTTCTATAAAACCCTGTTCCCATGAGAGTTAACTTCTCCTTCCACTCAGTTTTCCAAGAATGTTGCACAACCATGTGGTGACCTACCCATCGTTTGTCCTTAGGCCACAGGGCATGGGGGAAGGAACGTGGACTGTGTCCTCTCTTCTTCTATTCATAATGCTTAGTTCAGTGATGACCCAAAATAGGCATTGAATAAATAGGGAATACATGAATTAATGTGTCTGAAGAAGAAATCAAGCTAAGAATTCAAGCTCTACTAGCTTGCATGTCAACAAGACAGAAATGAGTCAGCCCTTCATTCTCAATTCACGACCAAGGTCATTGTTTTTGGGGCCTGTGTGTTCCATATTCTAATTCATTGATGAGATTCTCAATTTGGATTTCCAAACAAACAAACAAAAAAGACCCTTAAGGTATTTTTCATTATTTTTTAAAAATCTTTTTAAATCATTTTTTCATATCCATCAGAATCCTGAAATTGAAATGCTGACTAGACTGCCTTGATGTTTCTGTGCTGCATTTGCACAATAGATGCTCTCCTCAGATTTGTACTGTAACTGCAGTGATCATTTTTTCAAATATTTTATTTGAAGCAGTATTATAATATTATATCATATAGATAAGAGAATATGCTCACAGAGAAAGCTTGGGAAATATTTAAATAGATATCTAAGAAAAACATTTCTCTAAGTAAATAAAGCCTCTCCTGATCTCCGTTTCCAATGGCACAAAGTGGCTGGTGAAGAGAGGAGCAGGCCATCACCATGTCCCTTCTCTGCCCCTCTGTCTCAGCGAGGCCTCCTGTTTGTTAGAACAGAGACATGTGCTCCCATTTTCACACACCTGCTTTGTGACTGGCAATGTTCTGTTGATGATACCTCAAAGTGACTGCTCTACTGCCCCAGTGCTGGGCGGGCTTGGGGCCTTCTGGAGAACACAGGTCTGTACTCCCTCAGTGGCTCCAGCCCCGTTCTTCTTCACAGTTTCTCAAGCATTGTAAATGAAATCCAATTGCAATGTCCATAGTGAAGGTAAAAAGGGAATGCTGCAAAAGGGCCACCTGTCACTTGATGTGTATAACAGGAGAAAAGAGCCACAGGCCCTTAGGATTCAAGGCAGGGCACTCCACTTTTTGATCCTGGAATATGAACACCCCAGTGTTTTTAGTGCCCTGTATCCTATATCATGCAGCAGGATCCAGTGTGGCAACTGTGGTTGTCTGCACTCCAGGCCTCTCTCTGCGACACTAAGACTCAGTAATGTTGGGGTGGTCCTGGGGTCCCCACTTCAAACCAAGAGTGCTTGAGTATGGAATCAGTGTCTAAGCTAAGGCAGACCCCACTAGCACTGGTGGAAGTTTCCGTGGAGCACACCACAACCACACACAACCCTGGCTGGCTGGGAGAAGACGCTTATGTCTCTCAATATTGCAGGCCTAAGCTATAGCTCCATCTCCAAAGCACTTCTCAAATGAAACAGCCATTTAAATAGAATAATACAAATTTAAAAGGAAATATCGGCATCTTTCTGCCATTGCAATCAAATTATTCCCTAAGGGTAATTCATCATACCCCAGATCTTTTATTTATCACTATTAGCAAGTTTTCCAAAAATCTACACTTCTCTTTTGGAAACTCTTAAATGATATAAAAAAAGCAAAACTGATTAAAATGGAAATAATTCCTAGATTTGGAACGAAGAGATTCTATTCTGGTCTCATATCTGACACATATATTATAGAATCTTGGGCCAGTGACAAAGTTCTTTGTGCAAGGAGCCTCTTCCGTAAAATGAAATGTTGGAATATACAATCTCTGAGATCCCTCCAGCTTTCAAATCATATCTCGTCTGGTTTTGTCCTAATCATCCTCTCACTTTGTCCTAACTCTGATACAGCAGAGATCCCAACATGAGCTGCATTGCACATTATAGAATGGGCATTTCTGGTAGACGCCAGGAGGGACAACATCTCCAGTGTGACCAGCAGCAGAGCTGCTCCTCTGGACACTGACAACTACCACAGACAATGGCTGCATGGGGGCTCTGAGCCAGAGAAGAGGAATGGAGGTAAGGCATGGTGGCCAAGAATATTATATCTCAGAGAACATTAATAATATCCACTGGGGCCCCCGAGAACTGTTGAGGAACTTAAGAAAGGGTGGAAATCCTGTACGACAGGGTATATTAGTTATCTACTGCTGAATAATAAACTATTCCAAAATTAGTGGCTTAAGACAACTATTTATCTAGCTCACACTTTGGACTGG